>NC_057798.1:422517783-422561243 GCF_018294505.1 Triticum aestivum
CCAGCATGTAACCAACTCACTCTCACTTGTATAGACTAAAGTGGAGAATCACTCTTCCCTTCCAAGCCCCTTCAGGAGGGCAAACAAAGGCCAAGAGCTCGGAGTCCAAGGGACCTTGTAAGGTTCAGACTAGTCAGGAGTAGTGGGACACCGAAAGCGGCTACACTCTAAGTGTCCCATGCGCCATGCAACCACTCTCGACGATCCTCCCATAAGACGTAGGTCGCGCTCCCATGAGACAACTGGACCTATTTAAAAAACATCGTCTTGCCACTTTGTCAAGTGTACGATGAGTCGTGCACGCCCTCGCTAATTTCTAACCACGCTACCATGGATACCCCATGGTCGACCCCATGGTCAAAAGTTGATTCTCGCATGTCAACACAAAAACATTCGATCTATTAACAAAGCTGAACTTAGCTATCTCGTGTGCCACCATTGGCCTGCCTATTTATCTTTGTCGCCTTAAAGTTTGGAAGTGGCTTTGTGATGACTAAAGCCTTCTTCAAATCAACAGGGGACAACCTATTAAGGTTATCGTGTGCTAGGAAGGAAACCACAAAAGAGCAATCAGTTTCCAAAATAATAGGCCTATGAAGAGTGATGCCGATATGCAGTGCTTCATCAATACCAATACACAAACCAATATAATCTCAAGAGGAAGTAAGGAGGTCGCCAACTGAATTTTTGGAAACAACCCCAGACTCGCAGCGCAAATACTCTCAACAAAATTAGCATCCACATTTATCTTAATACAATCCAAAGGCGGAGGTTATCATACCTCATGAATACTACAAGGAGTACTTATCCCATCCACTACTATACCTTCGACGCTGGGGACCGATTCCACAAAATTAGCATCCACATTTATCTTATTACAATCCAAAGGTGGAGGTTGTCATACCTCATGAATACTACGAGGTGTACTTATCCCATCCACTACTACTTTAACTTTGACACTGGGACCGACTCTACATTGGAATGGTAAGACAAGAACGACAACCACTAGTTATCCACAAGATTAGCAAAGTTTGAAACAAAATGGTTACCCTTATCAAACAATTAGATCATTTCTTAAGTGCCAAGCTCCCTAGAATATGAATAAGGTATGTTGAGGTTAACTGATCCAACAAGAGAAGCATCCAATCGAGACTTGAGAAGTTGAAGATTTCACTCCCCAGAATATTCCAAACTTCCTTCAACTCCATGCGTAGAGCTCTCCTCGGGGCAAGCCATCAGAGCATGGGACATGCTTTCATCTTCCACCCCACAAATATAGAGTACATACCCGGAGCAGCCAGATGGTGCATAACTCTATTCACCTGGATCGCCAGGTTATTAGATGTCGCATGCCAAACAAAATTCTGATCTTCTAAAAGACATTGGCCTTCTATATGACATTCCAAAACTCCATATCCCCATTCACGCCTCTACTTGATTGCCGACAATCCTCCTTGTGCTCCTTACGCTTCAAGGCCAGATTATGCGCCCTTTTTACGGAGATTGCCGACAATCCTCCTTGTGCTCCTTACGCTTCAAGGCCAGATTATGCGCCCTTTTTACGGAGAACAGATAGTGCCATGCAATAAAAGTCATTGTCCACCGATCCTTGAATACACACGTCTAGAATTTCTTCGGCACCATGAGGATAGAATGGCGAGTGATCAAATTTACATCCCATTTCTTTTTACGAAGGATCTTGATGGAGTCGAACCATCATTCCCAGCAATTTGTTTGCTGGAATGCTCTTTCCAGTTCAGAGCTGAAGATCAACCATTTATTCATCTTTTATCTTTTAAATTGAAAAATATTCAGCTCAAAGCTATTTCAGACTCAAGCACAGCCCCAAGATTCTCCAATCCAATTGAATTTGAATGACAAACCCACTTTGAATAAGCCTGCTTAGTAAAAAATTGACGAAGAAGGCAGAGATATCGTTAGACAGATGTTAGAAGACAAATTAAATTACAGATTTGTTTGACAAATCAAAAATATTCAGATCAAGCCAATTCAGACCAGCCATGCAGATTCTCCAATCCAATCTAACTTGAAACAACATTCAGCCAATTTGAATTTGCCTGCTTACTAAAGATAAATTAGAACGACATTCAGCATATTCTTGTTAAGCATAAAAATAAGAATTCCAAAGAACTGTAAAAAAATACTACCTCCGTCCGAAAATACTTGTCATTGAAATGAATGTATCTAGATGTACTTTTAATTCTAGATACATCCATTTTCATCCATTTATGCGACAAGTATTTCTGGACGGAGGGAGTATTCAATAAATTGGATCACAGTTCATAATAAGTCGGTCTTCATAGCATTTTAAGCTATGAAAAAACCGTACGCTGGATTCTCTAATCTTACATAATGCAATTTAATCAGGCAATCGGCAAGCTGAAATTGCCTAACTAACCAGGCTTCCTCGACACAACGCCTGCACCTTACAGAATATATCAACATGAACAATTTAATTCTTCAATTCAGGTTTTGGTATATATCAAGACACTAGCAACGTTTCTCAAGATCGAAAATGGCATTGACAATCATAACTTGTCTGCAACTTCATTAGATATGAAGATCTGCCTCCAGTAATCCTCATAGACGAATCCAACTTTCCACGAGAGGTTAGTATGATGCAGCAGCAACATCTGGACAAGCTCCAGTAACTAAAATACAAATAAATTACGAAGACTAACAAGTTATACAGAAAGGAATCAAGTCTTTCAATGGTATATACATACAGAACTACTCATGGTAACCAACAGGAAATGGATAGAGTAGAACAAGCAACTAGCCTTCTTAGGACCACAAGACTATGGACACAGTATGGTAAGATAAAATAAATATGCGGAGTTACTAAAAGTTCTCACGATCACTTAGCCTGTGTTGCGTAAGTAGATGGTTGTTGGCTCGTGAGAATTTCCCTATTTTCATTCTTGGGGTGCAAGGGTACAAAATTACGGGTATGACAAACCTTGTATCAAACTGAAGGTCCACCATGTATAGCGTAAAAGGTCAGTTCGAGGTCGTAAAAGGTCAGTTGAGATAATTTGGATCGGCAACTTCGAGGTCAGTTCAGATTGACCCTTCAGAAAAGCGCTCATGTTTCTGGGTCACTTCAAATTTAAATTGATATAACGCTGAAAGAAGCAGTTAGATGTACCTTCGTGCGTAGTTAAATTGATCCTCACAACGTATTTGCCGCTGCGCCCAGGCCTGTCCACATATTTGCTATGTATAGGATCGTGGTGTACTTCAGATGATGCCATGGAATCAAACACAGGAGAAGGACAGAGACACCATGGCAGGGTGGAGAACCCGGGCAAAATAGAACAAATAGATTGTTCCCGTGCGATCTCCACCCCGCAAACAACACCAAATATACTTTTTATTGTCTCGTGGCCTGCCAAGCGAGCGCACCCAACATGGCAAAGGCCGCCCTACCCTACCAATGTACTGGTACATCAAGTAGTACAATACGCACTGTGCCCACATGCGCATCATCAGCTTACCAACACAATTACCTTTCTGTGATGTTTGGAGACGGGCCAGCATCATCTTGTGAGCAAAAAGCAACACGGACATCATTTGATCAGAGACGAGGAAGCCTCAAGAAAGCATTCTTTAACTTAACCACCGACCGTCGTTGGAGAAGATATCAGTTGGCGTTGGCCGTGGCCCGTTGTGAACCAGCAGGAGTGGCGTTCCCCGGAGATAAACATCACATCCACAGCGGCATGCTAACATGAAGCAGATGACATAAACTGACGGATCTGAGGCATCAACCGATTCAGACGTCACAAGCAAAAGGCCACAAAATCCCTTCGCTTAGACGTGTATTTGGAAAGGCGAATCGTCCACCACTGAATCAAAAAGAAGAGATAATCCATGAGATCTGAAAGGCGTTGACGAATATTGAGAAATCCTGATTATGAGAACAGCGTAAAAGGTCGTTCAACTTTGACTCCATAATATAGTTAATTTGAAACAGAAATAATTCGGAATTTATTTAAGACAACAATCCAGGAATCCACATAATAATCTTATAACGGGGCAAGAACGAAGACGAACATATACTCTCTTGGATCTAGATCTAGCTGTGCTAAAAAAGCGAAATCATACCCACCTACCAAATCACGACCAAACCATCAATGATCTCTATCTAATAATTCGAAGATCTAAAGTAAGAGAAGGAAGTAGAAAGTTGGCACCTCACGATCCGCGCGACGGAACCAAGATGAGCCGTCCCTGCGACGGGCGGTGACGGGAGCAGGAGAGAACAAGGCGAGGGGAACGCGTATATAAGAGATAAGAGAGAGGGTGGTTGGTGCTTGGTGGATTCTCGATCACGGAGTCGGTTCGGGTGGTGGACGGCTCCGATCGGGTCACGTATAGCTGTCTATGTGCCGTTGTCGGTTGGGGGACGACGGAGGAGGACCTCACGTCTCACACGGATTCTTGGTCGCGTTTGCGTGCTCCCTTTGGCCACGTTTCCTTTGTCTGGTTGGCGTCACCCCTTGCGTCACAGGGAGCCTGATCGTCTACATCCACAAACCGTCTTGATATTCATGTGGCCAGTTATGTGCTGGCTAGGGTTGCATAAACAAACCCTCGTGTAAGGGCATATCCAACGGCGACTCGCAAATTTTCTTCTGCATCCATTTCCTCCACGTGCGGTTGCTCCTTTGACAATCGTCACGACGGTTGCTTCTGAAACCATGCTTCCGTGAACCGACATGCAAACCGACGCATCTCCAAGGCGTCTCCTCATGTTGTATATAATCTGTGCAAATCAACAATAAAGACTACGAGATTCATTTACATCAATTGTCGATTCTCTCTCAATCTCAATCTCAAGAGGTCCTCGACCTCGCCCCGTCGATGACCCCTCATACGTGCGGCACCCGAGCCCGCGCTACCGAGCCATGCGTCCTACCCGCTGGCTCCCGGGCTCCCGTTAACCAAAAACCATGGCCACGCACGGCATGGCGCGTTGCCCGGCCCCAGGCGGTCGACCTGCGGCAACGCCCTCTGGCACGCCCGTGCGTGGAGTGGCTCCCTTGCCTGCCCATGGCGGCAGCAGCCTTGATACGACCTTCCTCTAGAGCACACGATGCGGCCCTCGCCCTGCACGCATAGGCGCTCAGGCCAGCACGCCCTCCTCGGCGTCCCCTAGCGCAGCCCTGACCGGCCTCCAAAGGCGGCGCGCGACAGCGGCGGCCCCTCCCGAATGGAGGCGGCGCCCAGCGACGCTGTAGCGAGGTCGGTTGCCTGACACGACTCCCATGAAGGGGTGGCGGCGCACATGGTCTTCACAACCGGTAGCGCACGATGCGAGGCAACTACTCCGCATCTCCCGACCCTGATGCACCAGCCCGGAGCGAGGGCGCCTCCAAGCGTCTGCCCCGGCCCCGGTACTGCTCCCATTGTGATGTGGCCGATGGCAGAGACGCGCAAGCAAGAAAATACGCCATTGACGCCGTTGCCTATGTGAGATGCCGACAACCCTGAGTGGCGGTTGACTCCGGCATCCTTGCCATAGTGGCATCCGGGCACGGGTCGTCTGTCGGCAACGACCAATGGCTGGCTCCCAGCACGGAGGCGCTCTCCGACGCTCCGTGATGGCGCTAGCTCCCTCCTGCGGCGACTCACCCGGCGCTCGAGGCCACTGCCCTCGCTCGGCGTGGAGGCGTCCAAGGCCACCCACGCTGCTTGGGTCCTGCGGTGGCTTTTCTGCTTGAATGCTCAGGAGTCGGGAACAGAGGAACCACTCGTGAGGCCAACTCCAGCGCATGACCCCAAACGGACGTCCGTTTTGCGCGGATTCTGTCTGTATGGGTAGGGCAATGGGGTCGTGTTCGGGCCTATCCTGAGCGCACGGCCACCTCCTTTGGCCCCATCCTGTCTGCCTCCATTTTCAAACAACAATGTTCGAAATACCAAGCCCTAGTTCATCAGCCCAGCAGCCCTAGTTCACGTCGGCAACAGAGCCAGCGGCCTACACGTCCTCGCCGGAAACACAGCCAACGGCCTACATGTCTTCGCCGGCAACACAGCCAGCGGCCGGCAATACAACCAGCCTACAGAAAGAATAGTTTGTCACCGGCAACACAGCCAGCGGCTGGCAACATAGCCAGCCTCCAAAATGAATATGTTTCTCGCCTGGACACAGCCAGCGGCCGGCACCCATGCCAGCCTCCAAAAAAGAACGGCCACGGCCGATCAGACGGCCTAGTTCAGGTCGTCGGCGTCGAACATCTCCTTTTTCCTGGCCTCGAACCAACTCCTCGTCTTCTCGCTCATCTTGGTCAAGTCCACGCTCATTATCGCAAGGGCCACCTCCTTTGCTTTGGTTGCGGCATTCGTGGCCTCGATGTCGAGCTGCCTCTACCTGGCCATGACATTGGCGGCCTCGATGTCGAGCCGCCTTTGCCAGGCCGCGCCTCCATGTCGATCTTCCTCTTATTGGCCGCCTCCTCCATCTCAAGCTTCTTCCTTTGAAGCTCTAGGTATTGCTTCATTTGTTTGTCCTTGCTTTGCCGCTTCTTCTCGTCCCTCAAATCCTTTTGAGACATCATGTCGTGCAAAGTCTCATGCAAGGCCATGGATGACGCATCACGTATGTCGTCCACCTTGGAGTTGGTCTTGCCTCTCGGCCTCTTCAACGCCTCACCATCTCCACCTCCGGCAGACGCGACCGCCTTCTTGCCTCTCTTTCTTTGGAGTTCACGGTATTGATCTTTGAATTTTGGACAATTGTTGATGAGCGTCCAACAATGCGTAAGAGTGAGTGGCTTGTCATTGTGTCGGGCCTCGAATGCTTCCAAAGATTGAAATGCCTACACCACATGATCAACAACAAATGAACATGCAACATATACAAGGCCTATGTCCGGCGAGCCCGAAAAATGGGTGTGGCCATCGTGCCTTGGCGGGGGAAAGCCGGGCGACATAGGCGTGGTCCGTGACGTCGGCGATGAGCAATGCTGAGGCTTGTCGACTGACGAGCCTGTGCTCGTCGGGCCGGCGGCCGCACCGGAGAACCCCGCCGGACGGCAAATGCCAAGCATGAGGAGGGTGTGCGCTTTGTTGTCGATGGCCTCCTTCTCGTCGACCTCGGCCTTACGCCTCGCAGCCTCCACCGCATCACGCTCGGCGGCGAACTTGGCTGCGGCGGTCTTGCCCTTGACGGCCGCCCTCCGGTTCCTTCTCTTCGCCGATTCCGCGTCCAACTTGGCGATCTCCTCCAGTGTGCACTCCGACCGCGGCTTCCTTGCACCCTTGGCCGCCTTCTTCTTCACCTTTGTGGGCGGGTCAACGGCCAGGCCGCCAGAATTCGGCGGGGCGTCGGGCATGGACGGGGGAGGGTGGGGGCGGGACGTGGGAGGGTTTGGGGGGAAATGGCGCCAAATGGAGCGCGGGGGGTTTTGCTTTGTGGCACTGACGGGCGGGCCAGGGGAGGACACACGCGCGCGTCCCGCCCGTCCGCGCGCTGTCCGGTTCGCCCTAAAAGTGGCGCAAAGTTGGGTCGGGGATGGGTCGAAAGTGGACAAAACGGACAAAAGTCCGTTTGCGCCCTTGCGTTGGGCCGTCTGGTTTGTCCGTTTTGCCCCAAATGGACGCACCCGGACAGGATGGAGTCGCACGCTGGAGTTGGCCTGAGAGGAAGATAGGAAATCTTATCTCTTCGCGAATCTTTCGGCATAGCCCTAGTTTGTTTACCTGTTTACAAAAGAGGTTGGGCTCATGCCTAGACGTTTCAGGGTTCTAGTGTTGTTCATTAGCACTTGTAATGTTTATGTCATGCATAGATCCTGTTAGTTTTTTATATGTTGAGTTTTAACATTCCAGAAAATATATGATTATTATATGTGGCATGTCTAATGAGTTTGCTTTTTGGCAGTCCCTATAACATGTCTTATTAGTACAACAATATTGTCTTTGCGATTGAGATTAAATTTTCTCGCATAACAATATTGATTTGTGATTGAGAAAAAAATATGCTTTCCTCGCAAAACAATCTCATTGCGATTGAGATTAATTTTCTCTCACAAAATACTAATTCACCTCACTGAATTATCTTGCAACTTGATACAAAATCACCTCGTTTAATTTGAGGTCGATAAAAATTCAAGTTTTACACTTGCGCATCAAGTTTGCAACATCATTATTATTCATTACAAAAGTAGTGTTTTCCTATTGAGTACCATATGTATTCCAGAATCTACCTATGATGTAATATATCTCCATGTTTCTTACATGTTGAGATTAGTTACATCTGTTATTTGCAATTGAGATTTTCAATTTCTTGCAAATACAGTCTATTTATCTGTTGAGTACGAGGTATTCCGAAATGTCAGGACCCCGACTCAATGCCACATCGATCTAGCATGTAACACCTCATATCACTTTGCGGCCTCACGCACGGTATTCCCACGGGTGTCGCCTTACCTTTGCCCGGGACCGTTTGCGCCTTTTGGCACACGTATATGACAGTGTCGCTAGCATCCATATGATAAGGAGCCCGGGCTGACATGGCTAGTCGTAAACCCAAAGTGGCACAAACTTACAGGGACAGGCATCCATGACCCAGCATCGAACGTGTCGGTCATCAGCGAGTGAATCCAGGCTGTAGCACTGGGCTAGCAGGACTCCGGTGAACCGGGCTGTAGCAGGCTAACAGGACTCCGGTATTCATCGCATGACATTTCCCCGAAGGGACAGACACAGGAACGAAGAAGGACACATGCCGGCCAGCCTAAGTGTTCCGGAGCAGTAGCAAGCTACCATGGCTCAGTGGAAACACTAGGAGACATTTCCCGGTAAGAGAGGCTACTAAAGATAAACAACTAGATGGTCAGATCCCACACATACCAAGCATTTCAATAACATACACACAATATGCTCGATATGTGCAATACAACATGGCATCACAAAATGACTCTACGACTCAAGTAGTTTATTCAATAGGCTCCGAGGAGCGAGATATTACAAACATGGGTCTCATGACCCAACACTCAGAGCATACAAGTCAAAGCACAAGCGGAAGCTATCATGTCTGAGTACAGACATCTATAAATGAAAAAGGCTGAGAAGCCTGACTATCTATCAGATCCTGCCGAGGGCACAAGATCGTAGCTGAGGTAACAAGCTAAACGTCGAAGACCACGCGGAAATACTAGTGAGACTGAAGTCTCTCTGCAAAAACATAAAATAGGCAAACGTGAGTACAAATGTACCCAGCAAGACTTACATCAGAACTATCTACATATGCATCATTATCAACAAAGGGGATGGTGGAGTTTGACTGCAGCAAGCCAGCTTTGACTCGGTGGCTATCCTGAACTACGACTGCGAGTAACTTTTTTGAGGTGGCGCACACGAGTCCACATATTCACCATATCAATACACCACTATGGATCCGCTCCCGTCTCCCTACGAGAACGCCATCCATAGCACTCACGCTTATCTTGCGTATTTTAAAGTATCCACTTTCACTTGTCTATGAACTGATATAAGCAACCCAGAGGTCCTTTTCCGTGGACACGGCTATTCGAATAGATTAGGTTAACCCTGCAGGGGTGTACTTCTTCACACACGCTCTCACCACTTACCGCCGTTTACACGACATGTACTCGGCAACCTTCAAGCGGAAGCCCAACGTGGGTGTCGGCCACGGCCTGCCTAAACACTCAAGTCTCTAGTCCAGGTTTATCGCCTATTCGGGTTCCATCCATGAGGAGATCCGGCCGGAGTTTCGCTCACAGCCCCAAACGATGTGAACAGGGTTCCGTGACACCAACGGGCGCCCGGTTTACCCGGCCACGTGCCTACCGCATCACAGCCCACCCCTACGGTCAGCGCTGCGCACGGCCTCCAGCATACTACAAACACCAGAAACTACTTGCAACTCCTGGACAGAGGACAAGGGTGATCAAGAAGCCTAGAGGGTCCATTGGTTTCGGGCCCAATGCGTGGTAGTAGCTGAATCATGGATCACAAACACAGAACTCAGTTCCTGAGGACGGCTGCAATGAGACAACCCACCATGTACTCCTACATGGCCTCTCACCGCTACCTTTACCAAAACGTGTTCACACACTTAGCTCACACACAGTAGGACATGTTCACACACCTCTGATTCATCCCCGATGAATCAGACCTGACTCAACTCTAAGCAGTAGCAGGCATGACAAACAAACATGAATGAGTAGGCACAACAGGGCTCAAACAACTCCTACTCATGCTAGTGGGTTTCATCTATTTACTGTGGCAATGACAGGTCATGCAAAGGATAAAGGGGTTCAGCTACCGCAGCAAGTAACAGATGAATCGTTGTTGTCCTAATGCAGTAAAAGAGAGCAGGAGCGAGAGAGTGGGATTGTATCGGAATGAACAAGGGGGTTTTGCTTGCCTGGCACTTCTGAAGATAGCATTGAGTCTTCATCAGTGTCAACGATCGCATCATCGGTATCACATTTATCGAGAGGGGACAAATACCGGCAACACAGAAGGGAACACAATCAATGCAATGCACAATATGATGCATGATCATGACATGGCAAAATGAATGTGTTTTGGGCTAATGCAACTAGCAACAGATTAAATGAAGTTGGTTTGAATACAAGATTCAAATTCAAACTCCATATGTGATTATTCAAATGCCATTTAATTGATTTGTGCTAAACAGCACCTATAAGTTGTTCTAACATGCATGAAAATGGTACAGATGGATTCCTTGAATTTTTCTGATAATTTTTCATATATAATTTATTTAATTTGGAGTTACGGTTAATTTTCTATGATTTATAGAAGTTTTAGCTATTTTCTGAAATTATTAAATCATTTAAGATTATTTAAATTCCAGAAAGGAATTATTGCGTCATCATGACCTCATAGTGACGTCAGCAGGTCAACGGGCGCCGTCCAGGTCAAACTGACCTGTGGGACCCATATGTCAGCGTCACAGGTTAAACAGGGGGGTTTAGTTTAGTTTAATTAAAGATTAGGGCACTAGGGCCCACATGTCAGTGTCAGCAGGGGGGTAATTAAATTAAAATAAACTAAACTAATTAACAGGGGGGCTGGCCCCACCTGTCATCGACCCAGGGGGGGTCAAACCCCTGGTCAGCAGGGCCTAACCTGCCGGCGGCTTGACGCCGGCGAGGCCGAGACGGCGGAGGCCTTCGGATTTCTTGCTCCGGCGGCCAAACGGGCGGATGAGGGCGTCTACGTGGAGCTGGGACTCGCCCGCATCCATCTGTGCAAACGGCAGGGGCTGAGGTGGCCCGAGCTCACCGGAGGCAAGCTCGCGGCGGTGGCCGGAGTTCGGGCGAGGTCGGGGTTGGCGTTAGGGGGCACGGGAGGGGAAGCTGGTGTGTGAGTTAGGTTCCTGGTGAGGTGTGGAGCACGTTGCCGTGCTCGGTAGCTAGCTCCGGTGGCTCTGGCCTTGTCCGCGTCATCGCCGGCGGTGAGGAGCTCACGGCCCCGGTGAAAAGGGCGGCTAGCGTGCGGGAACGAGCGCGGGGAGGAGGGGAAATGGAAGAGGAGCTCACAGCGGATCCGGTAGAGGCAACGGTGAGGCCGGGGAGGGGCTGGAGCTCGCGAATCCTCGGAAGTTCGCCGGCGGCCGAAGGTTGGGGACGAGCTCCGGGAAGACGCTACAGGGCTCCCGCGGTCGAATGGGTTGGTGTAGAAGACGCAGAAGGCGATGGCGGTTCCTCTGAACTCATCGGAGAGGCACGGGGTGGACGGTGGCCGCGGTGATGCTCGTCGGCGGCGACGGGTGTGTTCGGTGGCTGCGCGCGAGAGAGCCAGAGGAAGAGAGGAGCTCGGGGAGAGAGTGAGAGGCCTGGGGGGGTGCGTGGCGTCGCGGACGGGGTCCAGGGCGACGAGAGGAAGCAGGAGGTGGCCAGGGGGAAGCAGGAGGTGGCCGAGGCCTCTCGGGCGCGCGCCACGCCTCGCCTCTGTTCGTCCTCCTGGCAAAGGAGGAAGATGACAAGGGGGGGAAGGAGGTGGGCTGGGCCGGCCAGATGGGCTGGCCAGCTGGGCCGGCTACAGGTAAGTGGCCCAGGTAGGCTTTTGTTCTTTTTATTTTTTTCTTCTGTTTTGTTTTATTTAATTTATTTTGCCACTGTTTTGAATTTAAAATAATTCAAACAATGCCAAAAACTCCTCTGAATATTTTATATTGCTAAATGGACTTCTCCAAAAGCTTATAAAATATATCAGGGGTATTTGAAATTATATTCTAATTATATGAATATAATTCAAATTCAAATAGCTAATGAATTAAATCCAAAGTCCCAAAAATAATTCCTTAAAAATGTTCAATATTTTGGTTGGGACCAGAACCCTTACCAAAAATTATCAAACATTTAAGAAGAGCATTTTGGAGCAATGAATGAGATTTCTAGGGTTTTTGCCCCTCTTTTATTTAAGTTTTTGAGGCTTCCAAAATTCCCTCAGTTCAAATTTTCAAAATTTAAACATGATGCACACATGAGCTAGCCTAGAGCACTATCAGCAGCTAGGGATGTGACAACTCACCCCCACTAAACAAGAATCTCGTCTCGAGATTCAAGCGTAGGGTAAGATGAAGGGGAAACGCAAACTAGTATAATCTTCACGATCCAGGTTGCACTTCAAATGAACGTTGTTTCGATCACCATCTTTGTCTTGTCGTCTTGTTCTGAGAACTCCAATTGACATGACAATGAGAGGAAAGGGAAACTCTAGCAGGATCGATCTTCTAGAAGACCGAACAACTCACGGAATGAGACATAGAGCCATCTCTCGGGTTGAGACACGAGATACACATCAAGAGGGGTGGAAAGAAACGGATGACGAAGGTTCACTAGGTGGACAACAATTTCACGCTTAAGAAGGTGGTAAACGATTGCCCACGTAGCGAGGAGTTGAGTTGCCATGATACCACGACGAAACATCCTGGAGGAGGGTGATTCGTAGATTATTGCCTTAAGTGGCAAAAAGAATTACCTTTGATTCAGAGATCATTGAGACTCTTTAAACCAGCTTAAGGCAAATCATAATCGATCATTTAGAGGGGTTCGGTAGAATGGCATACCCGAACTTGGATGATGTGGATTACCTTGTTGAAGACAACGTAATGGATGATTTTTTCTTATCACCGGAAATGGAAGAGACCCATGGTAGAATGGCACAATGGCGGTGCAAGCTGGGAACAAAATGCAAATGCTGGGAATGATTCTGGTAACTGGGGAAGAACCCAACAATAGAGAGTGAATTCACTGTTGGAGTGGTTATAGCATAACCGAAGAATCTGGGGCAATCCCAGCTAGTGCCGATGATAAGACGTAGCGCTTGTGCGTGCTCTCAAGAACTTAAGCATTTCCACATTCATCAAGGCCTTACCAACATCCGTGTCAAGGGTCCGGTAGCACAACTTACTACCATGATGAATGGTGATGGAGGATGCAGATGCAAAGGAAGATAACACTTTCTCAGTTTTCACCTTAGCGAGGCCAAGGAAACAAAATCCGGATGATCGACCGAGAGACATTTAGCACTCCGCTTCTAATGTTCTCCTTGACGTGCTAGTGTATCCCATTCATAGATATGGTTTGATAACTAGAACATCAAGTAAAAGGTCGGACTTCGGGAACACAATAATCATAAGGCACAACTAGGAAGTAAATCCTACGAAGTCCTTATGGGAAGGTGGCCAACTACTTCAATCAAGATACCACAATAATAGGTCCTTCGGCTGGGTGGTGCTGGCCACAACATCCACTTTACCGGTTATCGAGGGACCAATATTATAGTTCTTGGGAAATGTTCCAAACCATCATATCTGCCTGAGATTCAGATCTGGTTGGTGTCAGGATATTCCAGACTCATCGAGTCTAGGAAGAAAATGAAAGTTTGCAACACAAATCGACGAGATGACGTTGCGGGATTCTCGGGAGATGAACTACGATAGCAAGCTCCAAAACATGAGCTGGTTCTGCTACAAACATGTGAACATGTTGTCCAAGACAAGCATGATCACAAGGTAGTCTTATAATAAAACACTACCGAGTTCAGGAGGGGGAACCATCATTAATGACATCGAAGTCTCCACGCGTGGAAGTCCAAAGAGTTCACCTTGGACAGACTCCTTTATCTTTGAACAACTCAATCAGTGGCTTGGTGTGCTAGGATATACATATAGAACGGAGGTTGCAAATCTCCAGACCACAGAATACTTCGCACGTATGCATGACTGACTTGGGATGATTCCAGAGGAAGCAAAACTAACTTTCTCAAATTCACGGCGGCATCTTTCACCAAATGCACGTGTATAAAAGGAAGTCACTCCTTTCATCAACAAATACTTCATGAGCTAGCATGAAGAAAATGCTTTCAAAAGTTTCCAACACTAGCTTAATGTCCAACAAAATTATGGAGGAGATAAGGATGTTGTCAATGGGCTCAACAACAATTCATCTGGGTTTCCTTTTAAAAGGAATTCCATAGTTAAGTGAACAAGTGATAGCATTGGTCAGGCCAAAGATGTAATGGTGTATGCTCGAGGGATCAACCACGAACAAGACAACATTACGAGCATCATTGGTATTGATTTGATTTGACGATAGCCCACACTCAAATCAAAGAATTGATAAGGCAATAGGTCCAGCAACTGATCACAGGGACCAACCGATGAAGATATCATCTTTCTTCAACACACACTACACAAGAATATCCCTTTGGAACGAACTAAGTCAGGCAAGCTTTTACCTTCCAACTCTCCAAGTTGTTGTCTAGCTTAACCAACTAGCTCAGGGATATCCATCACAGATTCTTGGAGAAAGGGTGGTTTACAATAAACCAACTTGATCACGAGCTCAACATAGCGGTCAGGTGACAACCTGATAGTACTTCCGAGAAGATCTTCGGAAAATCACGAACCACCGATATGTTACTAAGCTCGAGAACAATCTTGCTTTTGAGGGCAAGACGATATGATCAAATGAGTGAGGACTTGACAAGATCCTAACTCATCAATCGAAGGGTGCACCGAAATAAGGACTAGGTAGCACGATCAGTCTTAGAAGGATGATTCGAAAACCAACATACTAAGAATGAAATTACTATCCTTTAACTACCAAGCAACAGAGTTGCTAGCAGTATTGATTTCACACATCACAATTCATTTGTCGGTATTCCGGTTGCATCAACACGAGGGCCGAGAAATGAACAGTGATGGCAAGAAGTATCACTGTACCAAGAGTTCATGGGATGGTGTGCAATTCCTATAACAATCTCGATATAAAATATGTAATACTCCAGGGTAGAACAGAGCAAAAGCTGGATTAGCAATTTGTTCTACGGAGCACAACTTCTTTGACCCAATCCTGGATATGGATGAGGTATTGGAGTTTGTTTCTCCTATTCATTCTGAAATAGAATGGCTTGGCGGACCACAAGGGTAATAGGCATCGACGAACGAATGCACGCATACTCTTGACTATCAATTGATAGACGAGGGTCAGTAGACAACTAAAGAGGGACAACTCAAAGGAACATATAACTTTCTGAGTTGTGGATACATGGGTTGGTATGCCGAACAAAGTTCAACATAATTCTTCCGGATAACCCATGCAGAAAGGTTGAGCTGGCAGAGTCACAATATAGCATGGAGAACTCATAGAGGGCCTGTTGTGATCTTTTGATCCAACAAACTTCTGCCATAATGGTTCATGGTATTTGGAAGAACGATATACCACGGACCTCGAGGACTATCGCAAAGGTTACTAATATACTAAAGGAACTAGCAACACTATCAACATGATGTAAGTAGGGTGAATATCGGGTTTAAGAACCCAGGAATAGAATACCTATTACTAAGTAGCATCACGGGATGTTTTCGAGAATAAAAGCCAGAATCATCACACTGGGATCACAAAACATTGCTAGATTACTAGGTGACTCCCTAAACACCTAGGGCCATAATAGTAACTCCAACATAATGTCAAGGCAATAGAATATCTCAACTCAACAATTAGTGTGATTGAGCTGGCATAAAGGAGCATCGAAACCAGAGGAAAAGGATTTGCAAGTGCATCAGATTGTTTAGAAACCTGGGATGACTCGGACAGCATAACGACTGTAAATGCTCAGAAGAGATTTGAGACATTCACAAAAATGGTGGCATAACCACTCAAAGGCACAATATCAAGGTTTCGAGATCAACAATTTAACATACGGAAGTAATAGGAACTGAAACGAAGCTTAAGTCCAACAATTCTATAGGTCTACGGATTAGTAACACGTGATCCTAATAGAAAGAAGAGATAGCCTAGTTCTTAATCCCCGCAGGAAAGATAAGATGACTCAGATCAGAAGGGCATGAGGTATAAGGAGTAAAAAGAGCCTTACGTTCCATCCCACAATCAATTCCCTTATATAACTAAAGAATTTCTAGACTCAACTTCGACCAGTTTGGCTTGGTAATCCTACAGGCAGTCAAGCTCTGATACCAACGCTGTCAGGACCCCGACTCAATGCCACATCGATCTAGCATGTAACACCTCATATCACTTTGCGGCCTCACGCACGGTATTCCCACGGGTGTCGCCTTACCTTTGCCCGGGACCGTTTGCGCCTTTTGGCACACGTATATGACAGTGTCGCTAGCATCCATATGATAAGGAGCCCGGGCTGACATGGCTAGTCGTAAACCCAAAGTGGCACAAACTTACAGGGACAGGCATCCATGACCCAGCATCGAACGTGTCGGTCATCAGCGAGTGAATCCAGGCTGTAGCACTGGGCTAGCAGGACTCCGATGAACCGGGCTGTAGCAGGCTAACAGGACTCCGGTATTCATCGCATGACATTTCCCCGAAGGGACAGACACAGGAACGAAGAAGGACACATGCCGGCCAGCCTAAGTGTTCCGGAGCAGTAGCAAGCTACCATGGCTCAGTGGAAACACTAGGAGACATTTCCCGGTAAGAGAGGCTACTAAAGATAAACAACTAGATGGTCAGATCCCACACATACCAAGCATTTCAATAACATACACACAATATGCTCGATATGTGCAATACAACATGGCATCACAAAATGACTCTACGACTCAAGTAGTTTATTCAATAGGCTCCGAGGAGCGAGATATTACAAACATGGGTCTCATGACCCAACACTCAGAGCATACAAGTCAAAGCACAAGCGGAAGCTATCATGTCTGAGTACAGACAACTATAAATGAAAAAGGCTGAGAAGCCTGACTATCTATCAGATCCTGCCGAGGGCACAAGATCGTAGCTGAGGTATCAAGCTAAACGTCGAAGTCCACGTGAAACTACTAGCGAGACCGAAGTCTCTCTGCAAAAACATAAAATAGGCAAACGTGAGTACAAATGTACCCAGCAAGACTCACATCAGAACTATCTACATATGCATCATTATCAACAAAGGGGTGGTGGGGTTTAACTGCAGCAAGCCAGCTTTGACTCGGTGGCTATCCTAAACTACGACTGCAATGTAACTCTTTTGAGGTGGCGCACACGAGTCCACATATTCACCATATCAATACACCACTATGGAATCGCTCCCGTCTCCCTTCGAGAACGCCATCCATAGCACTCACGCTTATCTTGCGTATTTTAGAGTATCCACTTTCACTTGTCTATGAACTGATATAAGCAACCCAGAGGTCCTTTTCCGTGGACACGGCTATTCGAATAGATTAGGTTAACCCTGCAGGGGTGTACTTCTTCACACACGCTCTCACCACTTACCGCCGTTTACACGACATGTACTCGGCAACCTTCAAGCGGAAGCCCAACGTGGGTGTCGGCCACGGCCTGCCTAAACACTCAAGTCTCTAGTCCAGGTTTATCGCCTATTCGGGTTCCATCCATGAGGAGATCCGGCCGGAGTTTCGCTCACAGCCCCAAACGATGTGAACAGGGTTCCGTGACACCAACGGGCGCCCGGTTTACCCGGCCACGTGCCTACCGCATCACAGCCCACCCCTACGGTCAGCGCTGCGCACGGCCTCCAGCATACTACAAACACCAGAAACTACTTGCAACTCCTGGACAGAGGACAAGGGTGATCAAGAAGCCTAGAGGGTCCATTGGTTTCGGGCCCAATGCGTGGTAGTAGCTGAATCATGGATCACAAACACAGAACTCAGTTCCTGAGGACGGCTGCAATGAGACAACCCACCATGTACTCCTACATGGCCTCTCACCGCTACCTTTACCAAAACGTGTTCACACACTTAGCTCACACACAGTAGGACATGTTCACACACCTCTGATTCATCCCCGATGAATCAGACCTGACTCAACTCTAAGCAGTAGCAGGCATGACAAACAAACATGAATGAGTAGGCACAACAGGGCTCAAACAACTCCTACTCATGCTAGTGGGTTTCATCTATTTACTGTGGCAATGACAGGTCATGCAAAGGATAAAGGGGTTCAGCTACCGCAGCAAGTAACAGATGAATCGTTGTTGTCCTAATGCAGTAAAAGAGAGCAGGAGCGAGAGAGTGGGATTGTATCGGAATGAACAAGGGGGTTTTGCTTGCCTGGCACTTCTGAAGATAGCATTGAGTCTTCATCAGTGTCAACGATCGCATCATCGGTATCACGTTTATCGAGAGGGGACAAATACCGGCAACACAGAAGGGAACACAATCAATGCAATGCACAATATGATGCATGATCATGACATGGCAAAATGAATGTGTTTTGGGCTAATGCAACTAGCAACAGATTAAATGAAGTTGGTTTGAATACAAGATTCAAATTCAAACTCCATATGTGATTATTCAAATGCCATTTAATTTATTTGTGCTAAACAGCACCTATAAGTTGTTCTAACATGCATGAAAATGGTACAGATGGATTCCTTGAATTTTTCTGATAATTTTTCATATATAATTTATTTAATTTGGAGTTACGGTTAATTTTCTATGATTTATAGAAGTTTTAGCTATTTTCTGAAATTATTAAATCATTTAAGATTTATTTAAATTCCAGAAAGGAATTATTGCGTCATCATGACCTCATAGTGACGTCAGCAGGTCAACGGGCGCCGTCCAGGTCAAACTGACCTGTGGGACCCATATGTCAGCGTCACAGGTTAAACAGGGGGGGTTTAGTTTAGTTTAATTAAAGATTAGGGCACTAGGGCCCACATGTCAGTGTCAGCAGGGGGGTAATTAAATTAAAATAAACTAAACTAATTAACAGGGGGGCTGGCCCCACCTGTCATCGACCCAGGGGGGGTCAAACCCCTGGTCAGCAGGGCCTAACCTGCCGGCGGCTTGACGCCGGCGAGGCCGAGACGGCGGAGGCCTTCGGATTTCTTGCTCCGGCGGCCAAACGGGCGGATGAGGGCGTCTACGTGGAGCTGGGACTCGCCCGCATCCATCTGTGCAAACGGCAGGGGCTGAGGTGGCCCGAGCTCACCGGAGGCAAGCTCGCGGCGGTGGCTGGAGTTCGGGCGAGGTCGGGGTTGGCGTTAGGGGGCACGGGAGGGGAAGCTGGTGTGTGAGTTAGGTTCCTGGTGAGGTGTGGAGCACGTTGCCGTGCTCGGTAGCTAGCTCCGGTGGCTCTGGCCTTGTCCGCGTCATCGCCGGCGGTGAGGAGCTCACGGCCCCGGTGAAAAGGGCGGCTAGCGTGCGGGAACGAGCGCGGGGAGGAGGGGAAATGGAAGAGGAGCTCACAGCGGATCCGGTAGAGGCAACGGCGAGGCCGGGGAGGGGCTGGAGCTCGCGAATCCTCGGAAGTTCGCCGGCGGCCGAAGGTTGGGGACGAGCTCCGGGAAGACGCTACAGGGCTCCCGCGGTCGAATGGGTTGGTGTAGAAGACGCAGAAGGCGATGGCGGTTCCTCTGAACTCATCGGAGAGGCACGGGGTGGACGGTGGCCGCGGTGATGCTCGTCGGCGGCGACGGGTGTGTTCGGTGGCTGCGCGCGAGAGAGCCAGAGGAAGAGAGGAGCTCGGGGAGAGAGTGAGAGGCCTGGGGGGGTGCGTGGCGTCGCGGACGGGGTCCAGGGCGACGAGAGGAAGCAGGAGGTGGCCAGGGGGAAGCAGGAGGTGGCCGAGGCCTCTCGGGCGCGCGCCACGCCTCGCCTCTGTTCGTCCTCCTGGCAAAGGAGGAAGATGACAAGGGGTGGAAGGAGGTGGGCTGGGCCGGCCAGATGGGCTGGCCAGCTGGGCCGGCTACAGGTAAGTGGCCCAGGTAGGCTTCTGTTCTTTTTATTTTTTTCTTCTGTTTTGTTTTATTTAATTTATTTTGCCACTGTTTTGAATTTAAAATAATTCAAACAATGCCAAAAACTCCTCTGAATATTTTATATTGCTAAATGGACTTTTCCAAAAGCTTATAAAATATATCAGGGGTATTTGAAATTATATTCTAATTATATGAATATAATTCGAATTCAAATAGCTAATGAATTAAATCCAAAGTCCCAAAAATAATTCCTTAAAAATGTTCAATATTTTGGTTGGGACCAGAACCCTTACCAAAAATTATCAAACATTTAAGAAGAGCATTTTGGAGCAATGAATGAGATTTCTAGGGTTTTTGCCCCTCTTTTATTTAAGTTTTTGAGGCTTCCAAAATTCCCTCAGTTCAAATTTTCAGAATTTAAACATGATGCACACATGAGCTAGCCTAGAGCACTATCAGCAGCTAGGGATGTGACACGAAATATTTCTACGATGTATCTATTTCCATGTTAAAAACATGTCGAGATTAATACGTCTATTTGCAATTGAGATTTTCAATTTCTTGCAAATACAGGTGCAAAATTTAAAGTGATTTCTTGAAATTGATGCTTGGGATCACAAGATAGTCATATGGATCTACGGCCTACGCAGATTATTGATGACTACTGATAAAGCCTACATTCTGATGTTTCGACATTATGATTGCTTTACAAAGTGCACTCCCACACATTTTTCTATGTCATGACACAAGGCATTACGAATGAGTATTTACTGATTTCATCAGATTATACTCCCTAGTGCTGCGAGATCTACTTCGTTTTGAAGATTATCTACAAGGTGTCATGCTTAGAAATTTGAGATTCACATTAATGGTTTCAAGATAACTTCTTGAAATATTCATTAATTTTGCAACATTACCATGATGGTCTTTAATTTACTAATCATAAATTAATTATCTCTGGTAATCGATGGCTAGAGAATTTGAGGCATTCACCCTCAACCGCCACCACTTCCCTACCCGGGCATGGACATCATGATCACTCTTGTGTCTCGTGGAATAGTGGGTGCAATCCAAGACCACATGATTAACCTATGGTCAGAATCACACCGCTAACAGAAAAATATTGTCTTATACATCATAAGGCATTATATCGATTCAGATCTCTGCATCTAGTTATTCTGTATCAGCAATTTTTAGGACACAACACACCTCAAGGGCAAAGGTTTGAATCTTACTTCAACCTTCAATCCGACATCACCAGTTGTGACGGGACCCTATGGGCACGGAGAATGTGATGGTTGAATATGCCTCAACCGACATGTTTGGAGACTATGAATAGTCTTTCAGTCTCTTGAGTGGTCAATATAGTTAATGTCCATTTACGATGTTGTAACAACAACATAAGTATTGTTGTCATCATATATTGTATATCACAATATATTGTATTAGCACTTTGGTACAAATACATTTGTATGTATTCTATATATCTGACAGTGATATTCATATTGAGAATCTTCATGTCTATATATAGATTTCTACGGGAGTCAATCCGATGAAAAATGATATGTGCCTTGTGGACATATGCACCACAAACTCTATACTCAGGGAAGTCCAATGTTTCCACTCTCATTAAGAGAAAGGAGATATTTTTAAATTGCTAGACGCGATGAGGTATTTGTTGGCTAAACTCGAGTCATATTTACTATTCTTGTGGGTACCCGAGTAACATCTGGATGCTTTATTGCTTCCCAGGTTTAACTCATACCCTACTAAACTATGGAGGTATCCATCAAAATAGTTTCCATAGCGAAACTTATGATGACAACAAAGAGAAATAACTTCTCTTTACCATATGCAACGGATATGGCAAGAACATTCTCTGTGTATCATCTGGATTGTACTACACATACGACACAACCCGTAGAACATGTTGCGTACGAGATAGTTTTCTAGAGTGTCTTATACATGACAAACTTGTCATACCCGCCTTGGTCATCGAGACATTAGGTTGAAACCAAAACTATCAGCAATTCCAATAGTTTATGATTATTATGATGCTAAATTCTAACAACAATTGGATTTTATGTGCACTACAAGTGACACAGGGAAGCTAATTTTAAGGCTCGCACACCTTAAAGTCTACGCTGAACCACTCAGACTCCTTGAATGCATCAAGTTGAGGTAATTGGCTCTTCCCATCCATTGACTTGACTATTCAGGTATTCCATGGTTCTAAAATACATATCTACATGATGGTCTTAAGTGTGTGCTTTATTCACACAAAACCATTGGCTCATTATCCTGTCATCGATTTCAAGCAAATCAAATGGATAACATTGCATAATTCTCCTTGAGTGCCTTCTCTATGGCCCTTGGATTGAAGTTTAGCAATTTGTCCTAATGTCTAGACTCAAAATGGTTTGGTAGAATCATATCCAAAGAGTTAAGCTCATTGCGTTATCTTTACTTTGGAATTGCAATTTACCAACTTTACGTTGGAGTCATGCAGTTTTACACACTCATGACAGAACTGCATAATATTATTCCCCTCTATCTTTGATATGTGGATATCTACCAAGTATTTCCTATATGCGATAATTCGGTTGCATACTGATATCACCACCCGGCATACATCAGTGGCCCCTCAACATATAGTTGGGATCTATGTGAGGAATAACTATATTTCTATCAATACCTCAAGCCCCTCGCATGAGGAGTTATTCAAGACCAGTATGTTGATTCAATGAGGAACATTTCCTGCCATTAGGGGGAGATTTCAAGTACCATAAAGAATGCCAGGAAATTAATGGAATGTTCAACACATTTCTACCTCAAATCCACGTACTCAAAGATCTAAACCGTGTGTTCAGAAGATTTGCAACACATTGCAAATAACCTGCCAGATTCATTTACTGACTATAAAGGTGTCACACAATCCTACAATCCTGCAAAAGTGCGCCTGAAAGAGTGGAGGAACCAACAAAATCCACTCCACTCCCCATTCAAAGCAACAGGGGGAGATGTATGGCAGAAGTACATCAGGATTCAGCTTCTCGCAAGCAAGGATGTCAAGGCCTGTGAATCAGTAAATGCAAGTCAACTTCACGTTGACAAACACCTAATGGGTAGTATACACCCAGTGGACGGGAAACCTCCACCAACCCAGGTCATAGTGCACACAATGACCGGGACGTCAGAATACCCGACTCAATCGCATTGGGAAATCGCGAGCAGTCACCATGGGTAACGATATTTCGATCAACTATATATTTATATATAGATTTTGGAGAATTATATAACCAAAAGTCTACAATTGTCGACATACATTTCTCAACTAGATTGCAAAAAACTTTCAAATGATCCAGATCCAAATACCATGGCCATGGAAATGTGTGAACGACAATCCGACTGAACTCAAGCAAAGGGTATAATCTAGGTAGAAATGGTCTTGCTCAATAATGGGAAGATATTCATAAGCAATACCTACACCGATTTTCTTCTAGAAACAGAATTGAGAACAATGAGGTGGTGAAACAAAGAGCAAGTATTATAGCACAAGGGTTTACGCAGATACCCAACTACTCTCCAGAGGTGGAATCTCATTCCGATAACTTATATCATTGGCAGTTCAAAATCATCTATCTCTGCAGTTGATAGATGTAGTGATTACATATCCATGTAGATCACCAGATTTAGATATAGATGGTTCCTAGCAGAACCTCAATTATGAATCGAAGTACAAAATGCAACATACATCGTGTAAAATCAATAAGTCACCATATGACTTATTATTATCGTTGGTACATTTGGTACAACCGACGTAGTGAGTTCCTTATTCACAAGGATTACTCATACAATGATGATTATCCATGTTTGTGTGTCTACAATGATGACACATGTAATCATCTAAATGACGGAGTTTAAAATGAAGGATTTGGGTAAACCAAAATACCGCTCGTTACTACAACTTGAGCACCTTCATTCATACATTATGGTATACTTTGTTGTCTATATCCAAAATATATTGGAGAAATTCATTGTGGACAAAGCTTATCCATCCATAACTCTCATGGTAGTTCATTCTCTAGACATAGAGAAAGGTCTATTTAGACCAAGAGATGATGGAAATGAGATATTGGGACTCAACGTTCCATAATGCCATTGGATCTACCAAACACAATTGGTTGGTACTCAAGAATATCTTTTGATATCTCCAAGGCATCAAACATCTTGTCCTGGTTTTTTTCCAGTTTCATAGAAATGTGAGCATCGATATCATTGGATACATCGATTAGAGCCCCCACTATGTCTGATCGTAGACAAGCTTAGTGTTCCTACTAGGTGTGGTAGCCCTCTCATGAAGAGTCTTCAAAACAGACCTCATGGCTACATCCACCAACCATTATCTCAAAGATAATGTTGCTTGTGTTGCTCGGATGCAAACAAGTTACTAATAAGCAATATCTTTATATTGCATATCTTGCAAGTCGAATCATGCAACTGATTTGTTCACCAAGTCTCTACCAGCTTTTACATTCCAGAAACATGTTCATGGAATTGGTATGTGACGGCTTTGGAATTTGCAAGAATAAGGGGGATTATCTTCCTAAATTGTTCATGTTCAATGCATCATATTATACTCTTTTTCCCTTCATGAGTTTACTATTCAGGTTCTCATAAAGGTTTTTAATGAGGCAATATCAACATGAGATCATGTCATACTTTCTTTTTCCCCACTGGTTTTTTTGGGAAAGTATATATGACATATTTATTGTCCTCTAAACTCTATGGGTTTTCTCGTATCGAGTTAAAAGAGACAGTAACCATAATACGTTGCATCATTTTCTCCTTATTTTCCCACTGGGTTTGAAGGAGTTTTAGCAACATATCAAATACCTATCTCCTCATATTTTCCCCACAGGGTTTTTAGGAGATTTTCAAGATGATGGTCACTCATGTGGTGAAGCGGTGATTAGGGGGAGTGTTAAGACTAATTAATCCATGCGATTAATTAGGGGAGTCCCCGTTCCCCCCGCGTGTGGTTGCTCCTTTGGCAATCGTCACGATGATTGCTCCTGAAACCATGCTTTCGTGAATCGACATGCAAACCGATGCCTCTCCAAGGCGTCTCCTCATGTTGTATATAATCTGTGCAAATCATCAATAAAGACTACGAGATTCATTTACATCAATTGTCGATTCTCTTTCAATCTCAATCTCAAACAACGGAGTCGGATCGGGTGGTGGACGGCTCCAATCGGGTCACATATAGCTGTCTATGTGCCGTTGTTGGTTGGGGGACGATGGAGGACCTCACGTCTCGCACAGATTCTTGGTCGCGTTTGCGTGCTCCCTTTGGCCACGTTTCCTTCGTCTAGTTGGCGTCATCCCTTGCGTCACACGGAGCCTAATCGTCTACATCCAAAAATTGTCTTGATGTTCTTGTGGCCAGTTATGTGCTGGCTAGGGTTGCATAAACAAACCCTCGTGTAAGGGCATATCCAACGACGACTCGCAAATTTTCTTTTGCATCTGTTGTGGACGGGGGGCTAGTCAATGAATATGGATGTGAAAGATCGCCATCCAACGGTGTCCGCATACATTTGACCAAGAATTCAAACTTACCGGACGAAATTCGTTCAAATACGGTCAGATTTCATATAAACCTATGGATTTCATTACATTTACATCAACAAAGTGGTGCTCGTCAGGCTCTTGAGTTATGATTAATACACCTATTCTATGATCGCCAGTGCCTGTTTCCCCTGTCCGGCCATGAGCCCCGAGAGATAAAGCTTCGTATTCTCCAGCTCCACCTCCGAAGCCCCCGGAAGTGAAGTTGTCCACCTCCACGTCGCCGCCAAACGACAAATAAGCCGCCAATATTGAGCCCACCAAGCTTGGCTTCAACGAAAGGAGAGGAGCAGTGGCCTTCTTGGGACCCTAGCGGTGGCGACCTACTGTGCTCTGCTCTTCCTCGTTGCTAGCGGCGCCTAAGGACATGACGGCTTCGTGGTCATGGCGGCAGGGTGCGATGATGTCGTCCTCATCGTCGGTCTCACCGAACAACACCTTGTCCGCCGCCTGCTACGTCTTGAGCTTGCGTTGTTTTTCCTTGAAGAGGAAAGGGTGATGCAGCAAAGTAGCGTAAGTATTTCCCTTAGTTTTTGAGAACCAAGGTATCAATCCAGTAGGAGGCTCCTCAAAAGTCCCACGCACCTACACAAACAAACAAAGAACTCGCAACCAACGCAATAAAGGGGTTGTCAATCCCTTCACGGCCACTTGCGAAAGTGAGATCTGATAGAGATAATATGATAAGATAAATATATTTTTGGTATTTTTATGATATAGATTGGAAAAGTAAAGATGCAAATAAAAGTGGATTGAAAGCTTATATGATAAAAGATAGACCCGGGGGCCATAGGTTTCACTAGTGGCTTCTCTCAAGATAGCATAAGTATTACGGTGGGTGAACAAATTACTGTCGAGCAATTGATAGAAAAGCGAATAATTATGAGATTATCTAGGCATGATCATGTATATAGGCATCATGTCCATGACAAGTAGACGGACTCCTGCCTGCATCTACTACTACTACTCCACACATCGACCGCTATCCAGCATGCATCTAGAGTATTAAGTTCATAAAGAACAGAGTAACACATCTAGAGTATCCAGCATGCATCTAGAGTGTTAAACTCATGCAATATGATATAAAACCCATCTTTTTATCCTCGATGGCAATAATACAATACGTGCCTTGCTGCCCTTGCTGTCACTGGGAAAGGACACTGCAAGATTGAACCCAAAGCTAAGCACTTCTCCCATTGCAAGAAAGATCAATCTAGTAGGCCAAACCAAACTGATAATTCGAAGAGACTTGCAAAGATAACTTAATCACACATAAAAGAATTTAGAGGAGATTCAAATATTTCTCATATATAAACTTGATCATAAACCCATAATTCATCGGATCTCGACAAACACACCGCAAAAAGAGTTACATCGAATAGATCTCTAAGAAGATCGAGGAGAACTTTGTATTGAGATTCAAAGAGAGAGAAGGAGCCATCTAGCTAATAGCTATGGACCCAAAGGTCTGTGGTAAACTACTCACAACTCATCGGAAGGGCCTTGCAGATGATGTAGAGGCCCTCTGTGGTCGATTCCCCCTCCGGCGGAGCGCCGACGAAGGCTCCAAGATGGGATCTCGCGGATACAGAAGGTTACGACGGTGGAAATAGTTTTTCGTGGTGCTCCTCGATTGTTTCAGGGTACGTGGGTATATATAGGAGGAAGAAGTAGGTCGGTGGACGCTCGAGGGCCCATGAGGGTGGGGGGCACGCCCACCTGTAGGGGGCGCGCCGGGCACCCTTGTGGCTGCCTCCTCTGTTGCTTGACGTCCACTCCAAGTCCCCTGGATCAGATTTATTCCAAAAAGATCGCTTTCGAAGGTTTTATTCCGTTTGGACTCCATTTGATATTCCTTTCCTTCGAAACACTAAAATAGGCAAAAAAATAGCAATTTGGGCTGGGCCTCCCGTTAGTAGGTTAGTCCCAAAAATGATATAAAAGTGTAAAGTAAAGCCCATAAACATCCAAAACGGGTAATATAATAGCATGGAACAACAAAAAATTATAGATACGTTGGAGACGTATCACCGCCTTGTCGCACTCCTTGTAGGCGGCTACCAGTTCCGACGGCCGCTAGCGGTATGATACGTCTCGAACATATCTATAATTTTTACTTGTTCCATGTTGTTATATTATCATTCTTGGATGTTTTACAATCATTTTATAACAACTTTATATCATTTTTTGGGACTAACCTATTGACATAGTGCCAAGTGCCAGTTGTTGTTTTTTGCTTGTTTTTTACTTCGCAGAATACAAGTACCAAACGGAGTCCAAATGCAGCAAAACTTTTTGAAAAAAAATTTGGACCAGAAGAAACAACATGGGCCAAAGAAGTACCAGAGGGGAGGCCCGAAGTGGGCGTGCCCAGGGGGTTGTGCCCTCCTTGGTGGCCTCCCACGCTGCCTCTTCTCCATATAAATCCCCAAATATTCCAGAAACCCTTGGGGAGTCGACAAAAACAATTCCAGCCGCTGCAAGTTTCAGAACCACGAGATCCAATCTAGACACCATCACGGAGAGGTTCATCATCCTCATTGGTGCCTCTCTGATGATGCGTGAGTAGTTCAACATAGACCTACGGGTCCATAGGTAGTAGCTAGATGGCTTCTTCTCTCTCTTTTGATTCTCAATACAATGGTCTCTTGGAGATCTATGTGATGTAACTCTTTTTTGCGGTGTGTTTGTTGGGATCCGATGAACTTTGAGTTTATGATCAGATCTATATTCATGAATATTGTTTGAGTCTTCTTTTGATCTCTTATATGCATTATTATTCATAGCTTTGTATTTTTTCTTCGAATCTTTGGTTTTGTTATGCCAACTAGATCGATTTTTCTTGCCATGGAAGAGGTACTTTGTGATGGGTTCGATCATGCGGTGTTCTTTCCCAGTGACAGAAGGGGCAACAAGACACGCATGTATCATTTCTATTAAGGATAAAAAGATGGGGGCTATTCCTACATGAATAGAACTCGTCTACATCATGTCATCATTCTTATTGCATTACTCCGTTTTCCATGAACTTAATACACTAGATGCATGCTGGATAGCGGTCGATGTGTGAAGTAATAGTAGTAGATGCAGGTAGAAGTCAGTCTACTAATCTTGGACGGGATGCCTATATATTGATCATTGCCTTGGATATCATCATAATTATTCGATCTTCTATCAATTGCTCAACAAAAATTTGTTTACCCATCATGTGCTATTTTATTAAGAGAAGCCACTAGTGAAATCCACGGCCCCGGGTCTATTCTTTATCATATTTGCTTTGAGATGTTTTTTTATTTGCTTTTGTTTTCAGATCTATTATTCCAAAAACCCAAAAAATACCGTGCTGCATTTTTTGTTACTTATTTTATTTCACATCTTATCGAGATCTGTTTATCCAGTCTACACAAATTTTATCCCGTCAACTTGACAATTTCTGGTGCCGTTATCCGTAGAGGGATTGACAACCCCTCATAAGCATTGGGTTGCAAGTATTTGTTCTTTGTGTGCAGGTACCGTTTACATAGTGTTGCTCGGTTGTTCTACTGGATTGATACCTTGGTTTCATAACTGAGGGAAATACCTATCGTAGTTGTGCTGCATCATCCCTTCCTCTTTGGAGAAATACCGACGTAGTTCAAGCGACATCAAAAGGAATTTCTAGAACCGTTGCCGAGGAGACATCATCAACATCTATCAGGTTCCTAATCACAAATCTCATCTCCTTGTAATTTACATTATTTTCCATTTGCCTCTCATTTTCATCTCCCCCACTTCACAAAAAATTGCCGTTTTATTCGCGCTCTTTTTCATTCGTCGTTTTCACGTCAGATATGTTCCTTGTTTGCAATCTTGTTGCATAGTCGCGATGTCTCAGAGAAGGTACTATGATGTTCCCTACCCCAATATTTTGCTTGAAATTGAGAAAGGTACTAAAGAATATATGACTACGCAATTTGAGCACAATAAATATTCTACCGAAGAACTTAAAGAACACTCGGTTGTGTTGGATGCTATAACAAAGCAACTTGATGATATTAGTAGAGAAGTTTGCAATATCCAATCCAACTTTGCTCACGCTGAAAATTTACTAGGCAAAATATCAGATGCACAAGCTACCCTAATAAATCAAATGGCCGCTAAGCCAATTTCTTTAGAAGATAAAATGATGAAGATCTTAAAGTGATAGGTGTTTCTTCTATTGATTCCTTGTTTAGTAAAATTAAAATTGATGATAAAGGGACTGAAGAATAGTCAACTTTACTTAGAAGGCGTCCCGATAATTTGGAGGGTGAAAATCTTGATGAAAAAATTGATAAAAGTGGGTTTGGGGAGGTCAAAACTTTAACTAGTGATGTGCCCACTCTTTTGGATTACAAAGACTTTAACTATGATAATTTCTCTTTGATTGAATGTATTCCTTTGTTGCAATCCATGATAAATTCCCCCATGCTTATGAACAAAACTAAACTTTTGCTAAACATATCATAGATGCCATGATGAAAGCTTTGGAAGAAAAATTGGAACTAGAGATTTCAATTCCTAAAAAATTGCATGATGAATGAGAACCTACTATCAGAGTCAAGATTAAAAATTATGAGTGTTTTGCTTTGTGTGATTGGGGTTCTAGCATTTCCATAATTTCCAAATCTTTTATGTGATGTGCTTGGTCTTACCGATATTGAAGAATGTTCTCTTAATTTGCACTTGGCGGATTCTATTCTTGCAAATAGGAATTATGTGCCCATAGATTTCATTGTTCTTTTTCTAAAAAATCCCACCCATATTAATTAATTGACACAAATGTTCATTTCGTTACAGCTCTTCCCATGCAGGGCGGAACACTATTAATAAGAATACCATCAGATCTATTTATAAAACTAAATTTTGCAATCTCATGCGCCACCATATTCGCCTTCCTGTTAATCCTGGTGATTTTTAAAGTACTCATCATCTTGGAGACACCCAACGCTTCCTTATTCAAATCAACAAGGTTTGACCTGTCCAGGTTATCATTTGCAAAAATTGAGGCCACAAAAGAGCAGTCAGTTTCCAAAATAATGGGCTTGTGAAGAAAGGGTATTGTCCAAAATAATGAGCAGCCATATGCGCCCATAGATTTCATTGTTCTTGATATTGATAGCAATCCGTCTTGTCCAATTATACTTGGTAGATCGTTTTTACGTACTATTGGTGTCATGATTGATATGAAAGAAGGCAATATTAAATTTCAATTTCCACTAAGAAAGGGTATGGAACACTTCCCTAGAACAAGAATTAAGCCACCATATGAATCAATCATGAGGGCATCCTATGGATCTAAAACTAAAGATGACAGACCTTGAACCTATGCATAATGCCTAGCTAGGAGCATAAAACAATAGCGCTTGTTTGGAGGCAACCCAATGAAAAAAAATTATTTTTACCTTTTTCTTTCTGTTCTTGAGTGTTTGAACAATTATGCCTCTGTTATGATTGTGTTTTTATGTTTTAATTAGTGTTTGTGCCAAGTAAAGCCTTTGGGATAGCTTTGGTGATAGTTGATTTGATCCTATTGAAAAAATAGAAAATTTTGCGTTCATTAATAGAATTGTTTAAATTCACAGAAGCGACGAAAAATTCTGAATTTTTACACAAGATTGATATACAAATTTCCTCTGTTGTACCAATTTTTTAGAATTTTTGGAGTTACAGAAGTATGAGAACAATTCACATCTTTACAAACTGTTCAGTTTTTGACAGATTTTGTTTTCTTTGCATGGTGTGCTTATTTTGATGAATCTATGGATTGTATCGGGGGTATAATCCACGGTAAAGTTAGAATATAGTAGATATAATGCAATAACAAAATTTGAATGGGTTTGCTACAATACTTAAAGTAAAGATTGGTTTTCTTATACTAATGGATCTCATGAAGGTTTTGTTAAGTTTTGTGTGATTGAAGTTTTCAAGTTTTGGGTGAGATCACGATGGATGACGGAATAAGGAGTGAAAAGATCCTAAGGTTGGGGATGCCCCATGGCACCCCAAGTTAATATTCAAGGAGAACCAAGCAACTAAGCTTGGGGATGCCCCGGAAGGCATCCCCTCTTTCTTCTAACGACCATCGGTAATTTATTTTGAGCTTTATTTTTATTCGTCGCATATCATGAGTTTTGCTTGGAGCGTCTTGTATTATATGAGTCTTTGCTTGTTTTGCTTTCTATTTTGTCACAAGTATCCTTGCTGGACACACACATTTGAGAGAGCCAAAATTATGCTATGATTTGTTAGAATTGCTCTATGTGCTTCACTTTAAAAAATTGAGCTATGGAATTGCTCTAGTGCTTCACTTATATCTTTTTGAGAACGGTGTGCTTTAATATTTTTGAAGAAATGCTCTTATGCTTCACTTAGATTTATTTGAGAGTTAGTAAATTTTTGAAGAAATTCTCTCATGCTTCACTTATATTATTTTGAGAGACGAAAAATTTTATGCTCGTGTTTTTCACTTAGATTTGTTTGAGCTTGTCAAAAGCAATTTCAATATATGAAACTAGTCCCAAAGTGATAGATAATCAAGAGGGATATAACAAAAACTTTCATGAAGATCATTGGACAAAATAAACTTGATTCTTTGTAATAGTTTTGAGATATGATGATAGTGATATGTGAGTCATATTGGTGAGTAATTATGCTTTAGTAAGAATATTGGTGTTAAGGTTAGTGATTCCCTATGCAAGCACGAAAGTCAATAGTTATGCAATGAAATTACATCCTACTTGTGGTGCATTATTTGGTGTTAGTTATGCTTATGTGATTTTCCGTTTCTTGGTTGGTTGCTTCTCAATCTTTTTGCTAGTCTCCACTTGTACCAAGTAGAAATACTACCTATGCATCCAAAATCCTTGAACCCAGTTTTGCCATATGAGTCCACCATACCTACCTATATGCGGTATTTCCCTGCCATTCTAAGCAAATTTGTATGTGCCATCTCTAATTTTTAAAATGAATTTTCTTCTTGTGTGCTCGTACCGCTCATGAAGCGGCAGAAGGTGGCAAATATTTTCCAAGCTAGATGTGTTATTCTCAAGATGAGTGTTTATTCACCTGTCATTGATCAAGAGTGCAGCGGTAATCGGGATGCCTAGTCCCGAAATGAAAAAGATATTTACTTTATATTGTCAAATAACAAATTCCTTAGAAAGTGTTGGTATGGAAGGCGCTTGTGGATACGACTTGCCATGGATTGTGAAAGAATGGTGGAAAAAGGAATAAAATTTATTTTCTATTTGGGAGCCGCCTATTATATATCTAGCATGGAAAGTGTTGGGAATTACTCGGTCGTTTTCGTTGACGGGAAAAGTATGCCTCTCAAAAAAATTATCTCTCAATTTAAGCTTTGAGCTCTGGCACCTCTACAAATCCCTACTTCCCTCTGCGAAGGGCCTATCTAATTACTTTATGCAATATTATTTTTGTTCGAGTCTCCATCTTCTTTTATAAAGCACCAACTAAGGGGCACTATGATCATACTTGAGCATTGGATGTAGCTAATATGCGAGTGTGTTTCATTAACGGATCGAGTGAGCATGATGGGCTAGAGATAACTTTCTTTAGTGTTGATATTTTGAAAGACATGGTTGCTTGTTGATATGCTTGAGTATTGAAATCTTCGTGTCAAAACTAGACTATTGCTTTGAACCATATAAAAGTCCAAATATCCATGCTACAAAATAGAAGAATATGTGATGAACATGTTAGGCAGCATTCCACATCAAAAATTTCATTTTTATCATTTACTTACTTGGGGACGAGTATGATTAAGTTTGGGGATACTGATACATCTCCAACGTATCTATAATTTTTTTCTTGTTCCATGCTGTTATATTATCATTCTTGGATGTTTTACAATCATTTTATAGCAACTTTATATCATTTTTGGGACTAACCTATTGACATAGTGCCCAGTGCCAGTTGTTGTTTTTTGCTTGCTTTTTACTTCGCAGAATATCAGTACCAAATGGAGTCCAAACGTAGCAAAACTTTTTGGAGATTTTTTTTGGACCAGAAGACACAAGATGGGCCAAAGAAGTATCATAGGGAGGCCCGAGGTGGGCACAACCAACCTGGGCACGCTTGAGGGAGTCCTGGATTAGGGGGTCCTCGGGTGTCCGGTCTATTCGATATGGGCTGGCCGTGAAGACAAATCAGAAGACCATTCCCCGTGTCCGGGTGGGACTCCTATATGTGTGGATGGCAATACTGGTGTCGGGATATTCTATCTCCTTTCCTTGTAAACCAGCTCTGTACAACCCTAGGCCCCTCCAGTGTCTATATAAACCGGAGGGTTTAGTCCGTAGAGGCTATTAGAATAATCATAAAGCTAGACAACTAGGGTTTAGCCATTACGATCTCGAGGTAGATCAACTCTTGTAACCCCTATACTCATCGAATACAATCAAGCGGGACGTAGGGTTTTACCTCCTTTAAGAGGGCCCGAACCTGGGTAAACATTGTGTCCCATTGTCCCTTGTTACCATTGATCCTTAGAAGCACAGCTTGCCCCCCCTACCAGAGATCTGCTGGTTTTGACACCGACATTGGTGCTTTCATTGAGAGCTCCACTGTGTTGTCGACAGAGGAATCGATGGCTCGCCTATCATCAACGATGATACTGTTTCCGAGGAGACCTTTCCTCCCAGTCAACTGTTTGTGTTCGGCGGCTTCATGCTACATGCCAACCTGACCGGTCACCTTGAGCAGGTCGACAGCTCCGCCCCTGGTCACCAGATCAGGTTCGGCAGTTTGGACTACGTTGCCGATATCCGAGGAGACCTAATATTCGAGGGGTTCGCGGCCTCAGTGAAAGCACAAGTGCTCCCTAGGTGATTATGGTAATTAATATCAACAAATCTCTTGTTGGACTAATGCTTTTATCTAGTATATTTCAGATAAGTTCAACATTGGAGTGGCAGGACAAGAGGATGTGGAACCCCTTCAAGATACTAAGGAAAAACATTGGCAAAAGCTCAAGACTCTTCATTTTCATTTTAGTGATCCAAGATCACATTGAGTCCATAGGAAAATCCAATACTATTAGAAGGGGATGAGGTGTTGCTTAATGGCTTGCTTGCTCAAAGTGCTTAGTGATATGCTCCAAATCCCTCAACCACTTTCTCATTTCCACACATGTCCTAAACCTAAAGTCAAATTCGGCCCCACCAATTTGATCTGTCCGACGCCATCGAGTTCATTGACATAGCCACTGCCAGAAACCCTAATTAGTTCGGTCTCATCATTGGGATATCGGTCTCACCAAGATGGCCCTACAAACTCTCTGTTGCCTATTGCAATTATTTCAGTCTCACCGAAATGTGCAGTCGGTCCCACCGAGTTTGCTTGACCAAGTCTCTGTTTTCTTATTGTTGAAATCGGTTTCACCGAGTTCATGCAATTGGTCTCATCGAGATGAGGTTTTGCCCTAACCATAGCACATTGGTCCCACCGAGTTGACCTTGTCGGTCCCACCGAAAACTCTAACATCCACATTTTGAACCATACCGGTCGGACCGAGTTTCACTATTCGGTCCCACCGAGTTTGGTAAATTGCGTGTAACGGTTAGATTTTGTGTTGAGGCGATATATACCCCTCCCCCTTCTCCATTTGAGAGAGAGCCATCAGAACGTGCCTACACTTTCACTAATTTTCCGAGAAAGAACCACCTACTCATGTGTTGAGACCAAGATATTCCAATCCAACCACAAGAATCTTGATCTCTAGCCGTCCCAAGTTGCTTTCCACTCAAATCATCTTTCCACCATATCCAAATCTGTGAGAGAGAATTGAGTGTTGGGGAGACTATCATTTGAAGGACAAGAGCAAGGAGTTCATCATCAACACACCATATATTACCTTTTGGAGAGTGGTGTCTCCTACATTGGTTAGGTATCACTTGGGAGCCTCCGTCAAGATTGTGGAGTTGAACCAAGGAGTTTGTAAGGGCAAGGAGATTGCCTACTTCGTGAAGATCAACCAAGTGAGGCAAGTCCTTCGTGGGCGATGGCCATGGTGGGATAGACAAGGTTGGTTCTTCGTGGACCCTTCATGGCTGGAGCATCTGTGGACTCGCTCAACCGTTACCCTTCGTGGGTTGAAGTCTCCACCAACATGCATGTACGATAGCACCACCTATCGGAACCACACCAAAAATCTCAGTGTCTCCAATTGCGTTTGCACACTCCAATCCCATCCCTTTACTTTCTTGCAAGTTGCATGCTTTACTTTCCGCTGCTCATATACTCTTGCCATGCTTGCTTGAAATGTATTGTGAATGATTTAATTTGTGCTAATCTCCAACCTCAACTGGAAAAACTTAAAAACTGCTACCTTTACTTGTTGAGGGTCTAATCACCCCCCTCTGGACACCTCTTCTCGATCCTTTCAATTGGTATCAGAGCTTTGGTCTCCATTGCTTTAGTTTAATCACCATTGGAGGAAGATGGATGAGTCTATGATTGGAAGTATTAGATGTAGAGTGTCTATGCTTGATGGAGAGTTCTATAATGCTTGGAAAAATGAGATGCTTGAGATTTTCAATGAATATCACTTGAACAAGTACATTACTACCCCTTGTGCACCGCTTGTTGACCCATTACATCCTACCTCGATGAGTCTCTTGACATGAATCGCAATCTTAGAACTATCAATCTTATCACTAGAGGATTGCCTAGAAATTTGATTACTTGCTTGCCAACTCTTGAATGTGCTTACACTATATGGAGATTTCTTGAGGAATGATTTCCAAACTATTCCTTGAAAAACTTAGATGAGATTCTTCACAAGTCCATTGATTTAAATAAGATGAGTCCTAATGATCCTAAGTTTGGTATTGCCTATTTGAGCTTCGTGACCTTATGCGTGCCAAAGCAGATGTTGGAATCATTAGCAACATCATTTCCGAATTCATTAGAATTCATAAAGATGTGCATTGTCATGATCACAAAACTAATGAATCACTCTCTCTAGGAAATGAGCAATCACAAGATGATGTTGAACAAGGATACTATGATGAGGATGATGATAGTAACTATGATCTAGATGAGTCTATGAGAGACTTTGGTATTATGGCTAACCTTCGCAGCTACATGGCTGGAGGAAAGGAATGGGTTCTTGATAGTGGATGTACCGATCACATGACCGGAGACAAGGATATGTTTCGTGAGCTTGCTGAAAATGACGGCCCACGAAAATATGTCACTTTTGGTGATATCTCAAAGGTTAAGGTGGTTGGCCTTGGTAAGGTGGCCATCTCACATGACAGCTCCATACAAAATGTTATGCTCGTTGAATCTCTTGGATATAATTTACTTTCTGTATCTAGCCTGGCCGATTTCAGTTTCAGTGTCCTATTTACTGAAGTAGATTGCCAAGTGTTTCGAGGATATAATCATAATATTTTCGTTACCGGCATACGTACAGGTGATCTATACATTGTTGATTTCACTAAAAAGGCTCAACCTAGAACTTGCTTAATTGCTAAATCTTCTAAAGGCTGGTTGTGGCATAGACGATTAGGTCATGTGGGCATGCAAAATCTTGACAAGCTTATTAAAGGTGCTCATATCCTTAGTGTTAAAGATGTTATATTTGATAAGGATAGACTTTGTAGTGCTTGCCTAGTAGGAAAACAAGTTGGAGGAAGTCATCCCGTGAAGAACATCATGACCATGAGAAGACCACTCGAGCTACTTCACATGGATCTTTTTGGTCCCAATGCCTACAAGAGTCTCGGTGGTAACTCATTAGGATTGGTCATAGTTGATGATTTTGCAAGATTTACGTGGGTGTTCTTTCTTGATGATAAATCGCAGGTCCAAAATATCTTCAAGAACTTCGCTAGGAAGGCCTAAAATCAATTTGAAGTGAAGATCAAGAAGGTTTGCAGCGACAATGGAACGGAGTTCAAGAACGCCAATGTGGACACCTTTCTTGATGAAGAAGGGATTTCACATGAGTTCTCGGCTACATACATGCCTCAACAAAATGGAGTTGTTGAGAGGAAGAACCGGACACTCATTGAAATGGCGAGAACGATGCTTGATGAGTACAAGACGCAAAACACTTTTGGGCGGAAGTGGTTGAGACAGCTTGTTGATACCTCTCCAACATATCTACTTTCCCAAAAACTTTTGCCCTTGTTTTGGACTCTAAATTGCATGATTTGAATGGAACTAACCCAGACTGACGCTGTTTTCAGCAGAATTGCCATGGTGTTATTTTTGTGCAGAAATAAAAGTTCTCGGAATGACCTGAAACTCCACGGAGTCACGTTTTGCAATTAATAAAAAATATTGGTGAAAGAATCAATAGTATAGGGCCCACACCCTATCCACGAGGGTGTAGGGCACCCTAGGGCACGCCCCCTACCTCGTGGGTCCCCTGGAGCTCCACCGACCTCAACTCTAACTCTATATATTCACGTTCGGGGAGAAAAAATTACCGAGAAGGATTCATCGCGTTTTACGATACAAAGCCACCGCCTAGCCCTGTTCTTCCTCGGGAGGGCTGATCTGGAGTCCATTCAGGGCTCCGGAGAGGGGAATCTGTCGCCATCGTCATCATCAACCATCCTCCATCCCCAATTTTATGATGCTCGCCGCCGTGCATGAGTAATCCCATCGTAGGCTTGCTGGACGGTGATGGGTTGGATGAGATTTACCATGTAATCGAGTTAGTTTTGTTAGGGTTTGATCCCTAGTATCCATTATGTTCTAAGATTGATGCTGTTATAACTTTGTATGCTTAATGCTTGTCACCAGGGCCCGAGTACCATGATTACTGTAACATCCCAAATTTTCAATTTGGAATGTTATACATAGGTCATCATATGCATATCATATTTTAATTGCATTTGGTTTTGATCCTAGAAATTCTAAGCAACTCAAGGACCTACAGAGAGAGTTGGGGATTTTATTTATTTTCATATTTGACTTTTTTTTCAAATTTAAAAAGAGGATCATTTTGGTTTTAATGTTTTTCTCACCAAAGTTTCCAATATTAAATAAAAGAGAGGAGATAAAATGACTTCTCCAAAAATAAAAGAAATATTGGAGGAAAATGTTAAAATCAAATAAATATTTTATTTGGATTTTATTGCTATTTCATTTGAATTAGAAAAATATGCATTTTTCAAAAATGCATTTTTTAGCCCAGATAAATGTTCACTTTGTCCAAAATTTTATTAGAGGACCGTGAAAATTTATTTCGAGATTTTTGGACTTATTTTGGTATTTCTTTTTAATTATTTACTCTGTCCGTTAAAAAAACGCGCGAACCGACTCTGGGCCGTGCCCGAGCCGGACTCCTCCCGCTCGGCTCCTTTAAAAGGAGAGGCCCAAGGCCGCCGCCAGCCCAAGCCGCCACCGCCGCCTCGATCCCCACGCCACGCCGCCACCCCACACCGCCGCCGCCCGCCGCCGCCCCGTCCGCCGGAGTTCGCTGGAGACCGCCACGCCGCCGTCGGTTTATTTTCCGGTTTTCGCTCGGTTTTAGGTATAAACCGTTCGTTTTTAAAAAAAATCCTAGTTCGTTTTTTAGATCGGTTTTTCTCGGTTAGATCTAATTTGCGAACGTTCGTTCGTTAGCTCGTTTTAACGAACGAATTCGTTCGTTAGCCTTTGTTAGCGGACGTTCGTCCGATAGATTTTTCTTTTTCTGTTTTATTTTCGCCAGGGACCTATCGGCGATTATTTTTATCGCAAATTAGCCCCTGATCTTCAAACCCCCGCAACTTTTTAACCGTTCGTCCAAATCCAGTGAAACCAATGCCAAAATCCTCGTCTCGAGCCCCTCTTTCTGGTTAATCAACTTGAACAAGGTTTGGACAAATTAAAATTTGGTTTCAAGCAGATTTGATTTTGAACTTCTTTTGACCGTAGTTTGAGTTTCGTAGCTCCATTTCGATCGATTCTTTTTGCAAATCGAAGCTCTTCAGTTGAACTTTCAGATTGGATCTTCTTATTTGAAGTTTTACCCGTGCATCTATGCTTGAGTGCTTATGTATGCTATTATTTGTTTGTGCTAGAATTCCCGGAGTGCGAAGTGTGCTACTACGAGTCTCTAGGGTTTGCAGATCGTCAGCAAGGCAAGTAACACTTTGATCATATTCTTTATTACCCAGCTTTTATGCATTAGTTCCAATCCTCAAACATTGCATGATTAGGATCTGATTAACATGTGGGTTTGGGAAGTAGATGATGAGGTAGAACATATTGCCCTTTTATTATCAAACCCTTGGGAGTTACTTCTGCGTTATGATCAGATTGCTATGCTATGCTCGTAGACGTGGATTGGTTGAGTGTATTCATGACAGATGTGAGAGATTATTAATTAATGGTTAACTTAAGGTGGCTACTTAAATACACATCTGGGTGGATTGGTTGTGGGCACCTGGAGAATCCAGTGTTATCCTAGGATATCCCGGAGTAACCGTGTGATCATCCTATGGTTCGCCACCCAGTCTCAAAGGGATCATAAGATTTTTCATGCTAGAAACTTCCGTGTGCAGCCACAAGCTATTATGGGCTCTATCATAGTTGAGTAGGTTGCATGACCTCTTTCAGTGGTGGGCTAGCAGATGTAGGGGAAAGTAGGTGTAATTGTCCACCCAGAGTAAAGAGTTAATGTTTTTGAAAGGCTGTGTCTTGGTCATCCGTTTCTCAAACACCATGTAGTGCGAGAAATCCAACGGAGGAGATCGAGTCTTGTGGAGTAAAGTGCGCAAACCTCTGCAGAGTGTACAAAGTAATCATGGTTAGCCGTGTCCCGGTTATGGACATCTTTAGTATCTGGTTCTTGGATTATCATGTTGATCTCATCACTCTAAATTAATTTGTTGGGTAATTGATACTATTTGATTGGGATTGAGTTGGAGGAACCTTCTCAATTTTTAACGACTACCATGATAGTTAAATAAAATATATTCCTTTGTTGTAGGGAAAAATTGGCTTTATGCAAAATATTAACCATAGAGCTCTCCATCAGCCATATATGCATGTAGTGATAACATTTATTCTGTTCATTGCTCTTTTGTGCTACATTGCCAACATATTCCATGTGCTGACCCGTTTTGGGCTGCAACATATCATGTTGCAGACTTTTCAGACGAAGAGTAAGGTGTGCTAGGTCGTTGTCGTTCACTCAGCTATGCCGTTGGAGTTGATGGACTCACTTTATCTTCCAAGCCTTCCGCTGTTATCTTTAATTTTAGATGGCCTTAAGCCATATTATTGTAATAAGTTCTCTTTTGATACATTCGATGTAATAAGTGTGTGATTGAAACTCTGTTATAATTCCTCGAGTATTGTGCGTGTCAGCATTACCGATCCAGGGATGACACTGATGCATAGAGACTTGACCGTTTGAGGTCTGGTCGCTACAAGATGGTATCAGAGCACACACTGATTGTAGGACACGACCACTAAGTTAAACCATAGGTCACTCTTCTCTACTCATTTCTGACTCCTCTCCCTTTTCCACTCTATAGGATGGCAGACTCAAGGAACAAGTTTATCCAACCGGATGAAGACACACCTTTTGGGCGACACTTGAAGGAAGTCACTAGGTACCTGAACATCGGAATATCAAGCTTCACTAGGACCTACATCGCCACTTTACCAGAAGAGGAGCATTGGATGATTCGAGTTCAAGTTCCAGGAAGGACATTCACACCAGTTACTGAGCCCATAGAATTTTCCTTTGATGCACCAATCTAGGAAAGAGCATGTCAGCCCACATCACCATGGGACGCATCAGCGAAGTTTATCACAAGGATCTTAAGGACACTATCTACCAGATATGTGGACACCAAGATGAGCAATGGGAGATGATCAGCACCAGGAGGGACATGTGCATTGCAGCTTTCATCTAGGAGTTAAACCAGCACATTCGTCGCCAGGAGAACCAGATGTGCACAAGCATGATAGATCTAAAGAAGGTGATGACCAGGAACATGGAGCTAGAAGAGGAACAAGTCTACACGCGACGGATATGAGGAGGAAATTACAATACTAGTGGAGAAGAATGACAACTTGACGAGGGAGCTAGGCATATTCATGGGAGACCCCGCGCCAGGAGGAGATGACGACCATTCCAAGGACATCCGTTCTGAGGACTACATCATCATCGACGACACCGATTCTTACCCCGATAGTAGTGATGATGATTACGAAGATGAAGCTGGAGCGGATATCATGGAGTCTTCCACCAATAAAAATTTCTAGTCGACCACCATATTATTAAGTAGTATTTCCCCATGTATATAGTATAGTCCGAGAACTTTTGTAACGGCGTTAGATCGATTGTATGCCCTTGTTTGAATTGATTGGTGTGATATGAATGTGTTTGTCTCATGAGCATATGGGTAGTGTTTTCCCTATAGACCTCATTCTATTCTATTTCCTCACCCTTCCTAAACCCCTCAGATGCCTCCGAGACGTGATAATGGATTTGCCTTCCCACCGGAGCTCACCCAGTTGATCCAGCAGCAGAATACCTTGATGCAGCTATTAGTTCAGAATCAGAATCAAGGCAACAACAACCCACCACCACCACCTGTTGATCACCTAGCCCGTTTCCTAAGGTTGAATCCACCGGTGTTCTCTAGTAGCACTGAGCCGATTATTGCAGACGATTGGCTCCGCAAGATTGGAAGGGAGGTGACCACTGCAGGATGCACATATGCGGAGAGAGAATGTTTTGCACACATCAGCTTGATGGACCCGCAGCTGTTGGGGAACTTAGTAATTTCAAAAAATTTCCTACGCACACGCAAGGATCATGGTGATGCATAGCAACAAGAGGGGAGAGTGTTGTCCACGTACCCTCGTAGACCGAAAGCGGAAGCGTTAGAACAACGCGGTTGATGTAGTCGTACGTCTTCACGATCCGACCGATCCAAGTACCAAATGTACGGCACCTTCGAATTCAGCACATGTTCAGCTCGATGACGATCCCCGGACTCCGATCCAGTAGGGTGTCGGGGATGAGTTCCGTCAGCACAATGACGTGGTGACGATGATGATGTTCTACAGACGCAGGGCTTCGCCTAAGCACCGCAACGATATGACCGAGGTGGAATATGGTGGGGGGGGCACCGCACACGGCTAAGGAACGATCACGAAGATCAACTTGTGTGTCTAGAGGTGCCCCTTGCCCCCGTATATAAAGGAGGGAGGGGGGAGGTGCGACCGTCCCTAGGGGTGCGCCTAGAGGAGTCCTACTCCCACCGGGAATAGGACTCCCCCCTCTTGCCTTGTTGGAGAAGGAAGGGGGAAGGGGAAAAGAGGAAAGGGGCGCCGCCCCGAGCAATGCTACACCTACGTAGTAATCAAACGTAAAGTAACATAATGGCTTAGGTGGCTTTTTTCAGTTGGAGGAAATTATGAGAGGGGCCCCACCCAGTTGGAATCAGGGGGGCGGAGGGATTAATAGTTAGGCTAATTACGTAACTGTACGTAGACTTTTATGTAAGTGTAGCATTTTTGGCGCCGCCCCCCCTTCCTTGTCCTATTCGGACTAGGGGGGAGGGGAGCGCGGCCTGCCCTGGCCGGCCCTCCTC
>NC_057798.1:422561497-422580651 GCF_018294505.1 Triticum aestivum
ATCCAAATATAGGCTTCCAATATATCAATGTTTATGTCTCGACCATTTCAAGACTCCTCGTCATGTCAGTGATCACATTAGGGACTCCGAACAACCTCCGGTACATCAAAACTTATAAACTCATAATAAAATTGTCATCGTAACATTAAGCGTGCGGACCCTACGGGTTCGAGAACTATGTAGACATGACCTAGAACTGTTTCTGGTCAATAACCAATAGCGGAACCTGGTTTCTCATATTGGCTCCTACATATTCTACGAAGATCTTTATCGGTCAAACCGCATAACAACATACGTTGTTCCCTTTGTCATCGATATGTTACTTGCCCGAGATTCGATCGTCGGTATCCAATACCTAGTTCAATCTCGTTACCGGCAAGTCTCTTTACTCGTTACATAATGCATCATCCGTAACCAACTCATTGGCCACATTGCTTGCAAGGCTTATATTGATGTGCATTACAGAGAGGGCCCAGAGATACCTCTCCGACAATCGGAGTGACAAAACCTAATCTCGAAATACGCCAACTCAACATGTACCATTGGAGACACCTGTAGAGCTCCTTTATTATCACCCAGTTACGTTGTGACGTTTGGTAGCACACAAAGTGTTCCTCCGGTAAACGGGAGTTGCATAATCTCATAGTTGTAGGAACTTTGTATAAGTCATGAAGAAAGCAATAGCAACATACTATACGATCAAATGCTAAGCTAACGGAATGGGTCAGGTCAATCACATCATTCTCCTAATGATGTGATCCCTTTAATCAAATGACAACACATGTCTATGGTTAGGAAACATAACCATGTTTGATTAATGAGCTAGTCAAGTAGAGGCATGCTAGTGACATTCAGTTTGTCTATGTATTCACACATGTATCATGTTTCCAGTTAATACAATTCTAGCATGAATAATAAACATTTATCATGATATGAGGAAATAAATAATAACTTTATTATTGCCTCTAGGGCATATTTCCTTCAGTCTCCCACTTGCACTAGAGTTAATAATCTAGATTACATAGTAATGATTCTAACACCCATGGAGTCTTGGTGCTGATCATGTTTTGCTCGTGGAAGAGGCTTAGTCAACGGGTCTGCAACATTCAGATCCGTATGTATCTTGCAAATCTCTATGTCTCCCACCTGGACTTGGTCCCAGATGGAATTGAAGCGTCTCTTGATGTGCTTGGTCCTCTTGTAAAATCTGGATTCCTTTGCCAAGGCAATTGCACCAGTATTGTCACAGAAGATCTTCATTGGTCCCGATGCACTAGGTATGACACCTAGATCAGAAATGAACTCCTTCATCCAGACTCCTTCATTTGCTGCTTTCGAAGCAGCTATGTACTCCTCTTCGCATGTAGATCCCGCCACGACGCTTTGTTTAGAACTGCACCAACTTACAGCTCCACCGTTTAATAAAAATACGTATCTGGTTTGCGATTTAGAATCGTCCGGATCAGTGTCAAAGCTTGCATCGACGTAACCATTTATGACTAGCTCTTTTCACCTCCATAAACGAGAAACATATCCTTAGTCCTTTTCAGGCATTTCAGGATGTTCTTGACCGCTGTCTAGTGATCCACTCCTGGATTACTTTGGTACCTACCTGCCAAGCTTATTGCTAAGCATACGTCAGGTCTGGTACACAACATTGCATACATGATAGAGCCTATGGCTGAAGCATAGGGAACATATTTCATTTTCTCTCTATCTTCTGCTGTGGTCGGGCATTGAGTCTGACTCAACTTCACACCTTGTAATTAAGGCAAGAACCCTTTCTTTGCTTGATCCATTTTGAACTTTTTCAAAACTTTATCAAGGTATGTGCTTTGTGAAAGTACAATTAAGTGTCTTGATCTATCTCTATAGATCTTGATGACCAATATGTAAGCAGCTTCACCGAGGTCTTTCATTGGAAAACTTTTATTCAAGTATCCCTTTATGCTATCCAGAAATTCTATATCATTTCTAATTAACAATATGTCATCTACATATAATATCATAAATGCTACAGAGCTCCCACTCACTTTCTTGTAAATACAGGCTTCTCCAAAAGTCTGTATAAAACCATATGCTTTGATCACACTATCAAAGCGTTTATTCCAACTCCGAGATGCTTGCACCAGTCCATAAATGGATCGCTTGAGCTTGCACACTTTCTTAGCACCTTTTGGATCGACAAAACCTTCTGGTTGCATCATATACAACTCTTCTTCCAGAAATCCATTCAGGAATGCAGTTTTAACATCCATTTGCCAAATTTCATAATCATAAAATGCGGCAATTGCTAACATGATTCGGACAGACTTAAGCATCGCTACAGGTGAGAAAGTCTCATCGTAGTCAACCCCTTGAACTTGTCAAAAACCTTTCGCAACAAGTCGAGCTTTGTAGACAGTTACATTACCATCAGCGTCAGTCTTCTTCTTGAAGATCCATTTATTGTCGATGGCTTGCCGATCATCCGGCAAGTCAACCAAAGTCCATACTTTGTTCTCATACATGGATCCCATCTCAGATTTCATGGCCTCAAGCCATTTAGCGGAATCTGGGCTCATCATCGCTTCCTCATAGTTTGTAGGTTCGCCATGGTCAAGTAACATGACTTCCAGAATAGGATTACTGTACCACTCTGGTGCGGATCTTACTCTGGTAGACCTACGAGGTTCAATAGTAACTTGATCTGAAGTTTCATGATCAATATCATTAGCTTCCTCACTGATTGGTGTAGTTGTCACAGGAACCGGTTCTTGTGATGAACTACTTTCCAACAAGGGAGCAGGTACAGTTACCTCATCAAGTTCTACTTTCCTCCCACTCACTTCTTTCGAGAGAAACTCCTTCTCTAGAAAGGATCCAAATTTAGCAACGAAAATCTTGCCTTCAGATCTGTGATAGAAGGTGTACCCAATAGTCTCTTTTGGGTATCCTATGAAGACACATTTCTCCGATTTGGGTTCGAGCTTATCTGGTTGAAGTTTCTTCACATAAGCATCGCAGCCCCAAACTTTAAGAAATGATAACTTTGGTTTCTTGCCAAACCACAGTTCATAAGGCGTCGTCTCAACGGATTTTGATGGTGCCCTATTTAACGTGAATGCGGTCGTCTCTAAAGCATAACCCCAAAATGATAGTGGTAAATCAGTAAGAGACATCATAGATCGCACCATATCTAATAAAGTACGATTACGACGTTCGTACACACCATTTCATTGTGGTGTTCTGGGTGGCGTGAGTTGCGAAACTATTCCGCATTGTTTCAAATGTTGACCAAACTCGTAACTCAAATATTCTCCTCCACGATCAGATCATAGAAATTTTATTTTCTTGTTACGATGATTTTCCACTTCACTTTGAAATTCTTTGAACTTTTCAAATGTTTCAGACTTGTGTTTCATCAAGTAGATATACCCATATCTGCTCAAATCATCTGTGAAGGTGAGAAAATAACGATACCCGCCGTGAGCTTCAATATTCATTGGACCACATACATCAGTATGTATGATTTCCAATAAATCGGTTGTTCGCTCCATAGTTCCGGAGAACAGCGTTTTAGTCATCTTGCCCATGAGGCACGGTTCGCAAGTACCAAGTGATTCATAATCAAGTGATTCCAAAAGTCCATTAGTATGGAGTTTCTTCATGCGCTTTACACCGATATGACCTAAACGGCAGTGCCACAAATAAGTTGCACTATCATTATCAACTTTGCATCTTTTGGCTTCAACATTATGAATATGTGTATCACTACTTCGAGATTCAATAAAAATAGACCACTCTTCAAGGGTGCATCACCATATTACTCATATAAATAGAACAACCATTATTCTCTGATTTAAATGAATAACCGTCTCGCATCAAACAAGATCCAGATATAATGTTCATGCTCAACGCTGGCACCAAATAACAATTATTTAGGTCTAAAACTAATCCCGATGGTAGATGTAGAGGTAGCGTGCCGACTGCGATCACATCGACTTTGGAACCATTTCCCATGCGCATCGTCACCTCATCCTTAGCCAATCTTCGCTTAATCCGTAGTCCCTGTTTCGAGTTGCAAATATTAGCAACAGAACCAGTATCAAATACCTAGGTGCTACTGCGAGCATTAGTAAGGTACACATCAATAACATGTATATCACATATACCTTTGTTCACTTTGTCATCCTTCTTATCCGCCAAATACTTGGGGCAGTTCCGCTTCCAGTGTCCAGTTTTCTTGCAGTAGAAGCACTCAGTCTCAGGCTTAGGTCCAGACTTGGGTTTCTTCTCTTGAGCAGCAACTTGTTTGTTGTTCTTCTTGAAGTTCCCCTTCTTCTTCCCTTTGCCCTTTTTCTTGAAACTGGTGGTCTTATTGACCATCAACACTTGATGATCCTTCTTGATTTCTAATATTCTTGTCCATCCCTTGCATATTATAGTTCATCACCAAGGTCTTGTAGCTTGGTGGCAATGATTGAAGAATTCTGTCAATGACACTATCATCAGGAAGATTAACTCCCAGTTGAATCAAGTGATTATTATACCCAGACATTTTGAGTATGTGTTCACTGACAAAACTATTCTCCTCCATCTTACAGCTATAGAACTTATTGGAGACTTCATATCTCTCAATCCGGGCATTTGCTTGAAATATTAACTTCAACTCCTGGAACATCTCATATGCTCCATGACGTTCAAAACGTCGTTGAAGACCCGGTTCCAAACCGTAAAGCATGGCACACTGAACTATCGAGTAGTCATCAGCTTTGCTCTGCCAGACGTTCTTAACATCGTCAGTTGCATCTGCAGCAGGCCTGGCACCCAGCAGTGCTTCCAGGATGTAATTCTTCATTGCAGCAATGAGGATAATCCTCAGGTTACGGACCCAGTCCGTGTAATTGCTACCATCATCTTTCAACTTAGCTTTCTCAAGGAATGCATTAAAATTCAACGGAACAACAACACGAGCCATCTATCTACAAAAAACATAGACAAGCAAAATACTATCAGGTACTATGTTCATTATAAATTTAAGTTAATTAATCATATTACTTAAGAACTCCCACTTAGACAGACATCTCTCTAGTCATCTAAGTGATCACGTGACCCAAATCAACTAAACCATGTCCGATCATCACGTGAGATGGAGTAGTTTCAATGGTGAACATCACTATGTTGATCATATCTACTATATGATTCACGTTCGACCTTTCGGTCTCCGTGTTCCGAGGCCATATCTGTATATGCTAGGCTCGTCAAGTTTAACCTGAGTATTCCACGTGTGCAACTATTTTGCACCCGTTGTATTTGAACGTAGAGCCTATCACACCCGATCATCACGTGGTGTCTCAGCACGAAGAACTTTCGCAACGGTGCATACTCAGGGAGAACACCTCTTGATAATTTTAGTGAGAGATCATCTTAAAATGCTACCATCAATCAAAGCAAGATAAGATGCATAAAGGATAAACATCACATGCAATCAATATAAGTGATATGATATGGCCATCATCATCTTGTGCTTGTGATCTCCATCTCTGAAGCATCCTCGTGATCACCATCGTCACCGGCGCGACACCTTGATCTCCATCGTAGCATCATCGTCGTTTACGCCATCTATTGCTTCTACGACTATCGCTACCACTTAGTGATAAAGTAAAGCAATTACAGGGTGTTTGCATTTCATACAATAAAGCGACAACCATATGGCTCCTGCCAGTTGCCGATAACTTCGGTTACAAAACATGATCATCTCATACAATAAAATATAGCATCACGTATTGACCATATCACATCACAACATGCCCTGCAAAAACAAGTTAGACGTCCTCTACTTTGTTGTTGCAAATTTTACGTGGCTGCTACGGGCTGAGCAAGAACCGTTCTTACCTACACATCAAAACCACAACGATAGTTCGTCAAGTTAGTGTTGTTCTAAGCTTCGCAAGGACCGGGCGTAGCCACACTCGGTTCAACTAAAGTGAGAGAGACAGACACCCACCAGTCACCTTTAAGCAACGAGTGCTCGTAGCGGTGAAACCAGTCTCGCGTAAGCGTACGCGTAATGTCGGTCCGGGCCGCTTCATCTCACAATACTGCCGAACCAAAGTATGACATGCTGATAAGCAGTATGACTTGTATCGCCCACACTCACTTGTATTCTACTCGTGCATATGACATCTACGCATAAAATCTAGCTCGGATGCCACTATTGGGGAACGTAGTAATTTCAAAAAAAATCCTACGCACACGCAAGGATCATGGTGATGCATAGCAACGAGAGGGGAGAGTGTTGTCCACGTACCCTCATAGACCGAAAGCGGAAGCGTTAGAACAACGTGGTTGATGTAGTCGTACGTCTTCACGATCCGACCGATCCAAGTACCGAACGTACGGCACCTCCGAGTTCAGCACACGTTCAGCTCAATGACGATACCAGGACTCCGATCTAGCAGGGTGTCGGGGGTGAGTTCCGTCAGCACGACGGCGTGGTGATGATGATGATGTTCTACAGACGCAGGGCTTCGCCTAAGCACCGCAACGATATGACCGAGGTGGAATATGGTGGAGGGGGGCACCGCACAGGGCTAAGGAAGGATCACGAAGATCAACTTGTGTGTCTAGAGGTGCCCCTGCCCCTGTATATAAAGAGGAAGGGGGGAGGTGCGGCCGGCCCTAGGGGTGCGCCTGGAGGAGTCCTACTCCCACCGGTAGTTGGACTCCCCCCTCTTGCCTTGTTGGAGAAGGAAGGGGGAAGGGGAAAAGAGGAAAGGGGGTGCCCCCCTTCCTTGTCCTATTCGGACTAGGGGGGAGGGGGTGCACGGCCTGCCCTGGCCAGCCCTCCTCTTCTCCCTCAGGGCCCATGTAGGCCCAATAACCCTCGGAGGGGTTCCGGTAACCCCCCGGTACTCCGGTAAAATCCCGATTTCACCCGGAACGATTCCGATATCCAAATATAGGCTTCCAATATATCAATCTTTATGTCTCGACCATTTTGAGACTCCTTGTCATGTCCGTGATCACATTCAGGACTCCAAACAACCTTCGGTACATCAAAACTTATAAACTCATAATAAAATTGTCATCGTAATGTTAAATGTGTGGACCCTACGGGTTCGAGAACTATGTAGACATGACCTCGAACTATTTCTAGTCAATAACCAATAGCGGAACCTGGATGCTCATATTGGCTCCTACATATTCTACGAAGATCTTTATCGGTCAAATCGCATAACAACATACGTTGTTCCCTTTGTCATCGATATGTTACATGCCCGAGATTCGATCGTCGGTATCCAATACCTAGTTCAATCTCATTACCGGCAAGTCTCTTTACTCGTTAAGTAATGCATCATTCCATAACCAAATCATTGGCCACATTGCTTGCAAGGCTTATATTGATGTGCATTACCGAGAGGGCCTAGAGATACCTCTCCAACAATCGGAATGACAAAACCTAATCTCGAAATACGCCAACTCAACATGTACCATTGGAGACACCTGTAGAGCTCCTTTATAATCACGCAGTTACGTTGTGACGTTTGTTAGCGCACAAAGTGTTCCTTCGGTAAACGGGAGTTGCATAATCTCATAGTTCTAGGAACTTTGTATAAGTCATGAAGAAAGCAATAGCAACATACTATACGATCAAATGCTAAGCTAATAGAATGGGTCAGGTCAATCACATCATTCTCCTAATGATGCGATCCCATAATCAAATGACAACACATGTCTATGGTTAGGAAACATAACCATCTTTGATTAATGAGCTAGTCAAGTAGAGGCATACTAGTGACATTAAGTTTGTCTATGTATTCACACATGTATCATGTTTCCCGTTAATACAATTCTAGCATGAATAATAAACATTTATCATGATATGAGGAAATAAATAATAACTTTATTATTGCCTCTAGGGCATATTTCCTTTAGCAGCATCATGGTGGGAGAATTTCACAACCACTTACCCCATTGACACTGTTACATGCGATCAGTTTCAGCAGGCTTTCCGCACTGCCCATGTTTCAGCAGGAGCTATGAACATGAAGAAGCGCGAGTTTTGCAACTTGCACCAAGGAGGATGCACAGTGGGCCAGTATGTGGATGAGTTTAGTAAGTTAGCACGCTATGGCCTTGATGATGTAGCTACAGATGCCGCTAAGCAGGAGAAGTTTCTGGAAGGACTGAATGATGAGCTGAGCATGCAGTTGATGGTGGCAACATTCAACAACTACCAGGAGTTGGTAGATAGAGCTCTTATGATTGAAGGGAAGCAGCAGCAGATATAGAGCCGCAAGAGGAAGTATGGACAAGGGAAGTACAATTTAGGAGCTCAACAGAGACCTCATTTTACCCCGAACTCGGGAGGACACACTCACCATAACCATGGAGGCCACAATCTCAATGGAGGAAGTTCGCATAACCATAATGGCCCCAAGAATGGGAATGGGAATGGGAATGGAGGAAGCAGCAACCAGAACCGTCCCAACCCGGCAATGCCCGCCAAGAAGGATCTAAGTCACATTACTTGTTTCAAGTGCGGGAAGAATGGACACTACGCCACTGAGTGTTCTGAAGCAAAGAATGGAAATGGTAATGGAAGCTCTAGGAAGAAGCCCAACCCTTTCAATAGGGGACAAGTGAACCACGTTAACGTGGAGGAGATTGAAGAGCAGCCAGATGCAGTTATAGGTAAGTTTTTGGTTAAGTCCTTTACTCAATCGTTCTTTTTGATACTGGTGCATCACATTCATACATATCAAGGGGATTTGTGGATAAGTATAAGTTGCCCACCAAAGTTCTTAGGACACCTATGTTAGTAAGCTCACCTGGAGCGGAGTATATGGCAAGCCAAGGATGTTTTTAGATGCCATTGACCATACGTAGGCATGTTTTCCCCTCGGATTTAATAATTCTGGAGTCGCAAGGGTTGGATGTGATATTGGGCATGGATTGGTTATCGATGTATGGGGGAAACATCGGTTGCGCCAGTAAGTCAATTATGCTCACCACCCAGAAGGAAAGAGGGTCAAGTATGTATCCCGGCATGCACCGAGGAGGACTCAAGTAAATTCCTTATCAGGAGTTGTACAGGAGGAAGTTCCAGTAGTGAAGGATTACCCAGATGTATTCCCAGAGGAGTTACCAGGCATGCCATCGGATCGAGACATTGAGTTTTTGATTGAGCTATTGCCAGGCACCGGGCCAATATCAAAGAGACCGTATCCGGATGCCCGCAAAGGATTTGGAAGAAATTAAGAAGCAGATTAAGGAGTTACTGGACAAAGGTTACATACGACCAAGTTCATCACCTTGGGGAGCCCCAGTACTTCTAGTGGAGAAGAAGGATGGATCATTGAGAATGGTTGTTGATTACCGTGCATTGAATGAGGTGACGATCAAGAACAAGTACCCATTGCCGATGATCAATGATTTGTTTGACTAGTTGCAAGGAGCTAAAGTATTTTCCAAGATTGATCTACGATCAGGATACCATCAGCTGAAGATCCGAGAGTAGGATATACCTAAGATAGGTTTTACCACAAGTTATGGGCTATATGAGTATACCGTTATGTCATTTGGTCTGACTAATGCGCCTGCATATTTCATGAACATGATGAACAAGGTGTTTATGGAGTTTTTGGATAAGTTCATCGTGGTGTTCATTGATGATATATTGGTCTACTCGAAGAATAAAGAGGATCACAAGGAACATTTACGTTTAGTTCTCGAGAAGCTCAGGGAGCACCAGTTATATGCCAAGTTCAACAAATGTGAGTTTTGGTTGAAGGAAGTTGGATTTCTTGGACATGTTATATCAGGAGAAGGAATAGCAGTAGACCCTACCAAGGTTGTTTCTGTGACTAAATCGGTGGCACCCACATCAGTTGGAGAGATCAGGAGTTTTCTTGGACTCGCATGATATTATCGGAGGTTCATTGAGAATTTCTCCAGGATTGCAAAGCCCATGACGGAGTTATTGAAGAAGGACACCAAGTTTAAATGGACTGAGGAGTGTGAAGCCAGTTTTCAGGAGTTGAAGAAACGTTTGGTTACAGCCCCAGTGCCGATTCTTCCAGACCAACGAAAGGATTATCAACTGTATTGCGACGCTTCATGTCGAGGACTCGGAGCAGTGCTTATGCAGGAAGGAAGAGTTGTTTCATATGCCTCACGACAGCTTAAACCCCACGAGCTGAATTACGCTACACATGATTTGGAGTTACCAGCGGTAGTGCATGCGCTGAAGATATGGAGACATTTTCTCATCGGAAACCACTGTGAGGTATACACAGATCATAAGAGTTTGAAATATATCTTCACACATAAGGAGTTGAACCTCAGGCAAAGGAGATGGTTGGAGCTCATTAAGGATTATGATATGAAATTGCACTATCATCCTGGAAAGGCCAATGTAGTAGCAGATGCGTTGAGTCGTAAGAGTTATGTTAATACGCTCATGACCGGAGGATTGCCCAAGGAGTTAGCAGAGGATCTACACGAGCTATGTTTGGAAATAGTTCCAAGAGGTTATGTAGCAGCATTGGAAATTCAGTCCACCTTGATGGGTAAGATCAGAAAAGCTCAGAAGACTGACAAGGAGATTGCAGAGATAAAGGAAAGGATGAGCAAAGGAAAGGCTAAAGGATTTCATGAGGATGAGCATGGTACTTTATGGTTTGAGGATCGCGTATATGTGCCTAATGACCCCGAGATCAGGAAGTTGATTCTGCAGGAGGCCCATGATTCGCCGTATTCGATTCACCCAGGAAACACTAAGATGTATCTGGATTTGAAAGAAAGTTTCTGGTGGATAGGAATGAAGAATGATATTGCCGAGTATGTAGCAGTATGTAATGTATGTCAGAGAGTTAAGGCAGAGCATCAGAAGTCAGCTGGACTGCTATAGCCATTGGCGATACCCGAATGGAAGTGGGATAATCTTGGCATGGATTTTATCACCGGATTGCCCAGGACTCGTTCAGGCTATGACACTATCTGCGTTGTAGTTGATCGGTTGACGAAAGTAGCTCATTTCATCCCAGTGAAGACCACCTATACGAGTGCTAAGTTGGCGAAGATATACATGACGAGGATCATATGTCTGCACGGAGTTTTGAGGACCATTCTATCGGATAGAGGAACCCAGTTTACCTCAAAGTTCTGGAATCAGTTGCATGAGAATTTGGGTACTAGGCTAGAGTTTAGTACAACCTTCCATCCAGAGACAGATGGACAGACCGAGAGAGTCAATAAGATTCTGGAGGACATGTTGAGAGGTTGTGCGCTAGATTATGGATCTAGTTGGGACGACAACTTGCTGCATGCAGAGTTCTCTTATAACAACAGTTATCAAGCCAGTTTGAAGATGGCCCCTTTCGAAGCTTTGTACGGAAGGAGGTGCATGACACTGATACGTCTCCAACGTATCTATAATTTTTGATTGCTCCATGCTACTTTATCTACTGTTTTGGACTATAATGGGCTTTATTTTCCACTTTTATATTATTTTTGGGACTAACCTATTAACCGGAGGCCCAACCCAGAATTGCTGTTTTTTGCCTTTTTCAGTATTTCGAAGAAACAGAATATCAAACGGAGTCCAAACGGAATGAAACCTTCGGGAACGTGATTTACTCATCAGATAAGACCCAGGAGACTTGGACCGTCCGTCAAGAAAGCCACGAGGCGGTCACGAGGGTAGAGGGTGCGCCCTCCCCCTGGGCGCGCCCCCCTACCTCGTGGGCCCCTCGGAGCTCCACCGACGTACTCCTTCCTCCTATATATACCTACATATACCCGTATGATCCGAAGGGGAGCCAAAAACCTAATTCCACCGCCGCAACCTTCTGTATCCATGAGATCCCATCTTGGGGCCTGTTCCGGAGCTCCGCCGAAGGGGGCATCCACCATGGAGGGCTTCTACATCATCACCATAGCCCCTCCAATGAAGTGTGAGTAGTTTACTTCAGACCTTCGGGTCCATAGCTAGTAGCTAGATGGCTTCTTATCTCTTTTTGGATCTCAATACAATGTTCTCCCCCTCTCTTGTGGAGATCTATTTGATGTAATCTTCTTTTTGCGGTGTGTTTGTTGAGATCGATGAATTGTGGGTTTATGATCCAGTATTATCTATGGAAAATATTTGATTCTTCTCTGAATTCTTTTATGTATGATTGAGTTATCTTTGCAAGTCTCTTCGAATTATCCGTTTGGTTTGGCCAACCAGATTGGTAGTTCTTGCAATGGGAGAAGTGCATGGCTTTGGGTTCAATCTTGCGGTGTCCTTACTCAGTGACAAAAAGAGTTGCAAGGCACGTATTGTATTGTTGCCATCGAGGATAACAAGATGGTTTTTTTATCATATTACATGAATTTATCCCTCTACATCATGTCATCTTGCTTAAAGCGTTACTCTGTTTTTAACTTAATACTCTAGATGCATGCTGGATAGCGTTCGATGAGTGGAGTAATAGTAGTAGATGCAGAATCGTTTCGATCTACTTGTCACGGACGTGATGCCTATATACATGATCATTGCCTAGATATACTCATAACTATGCTCAATTCTGTCAATTGCTCAACAGTAATTTGTTCACCCACCATAGAATACTTATGCTCTTGCGAGAAGCCACTAGTGAAACCTATGGCCCCCGGGTCTATTCTCATCATATCAATCTATATCACTTTATTTACTTGCTTTGTTTTTACTTTGCCTTTACTTTTACTTTGCATCTATCTATCAAAAATACCAAAAATATTATCTCTATCAGATCTCACTCTCGTAAGTGACCGTGAAGGGATAGACACCCCCTAAGCGTTGGTTGCGAGTTGCTATCGTGTTGTGCAGGTACGAGGGACTTGCGCGTGACCTCCTACTGGATTGATACCTTGGTTCTCAAAAACTGAGGGAAATACTTACGCCACTGTGCTGCATCATCCTCTCCTCTTCGGGGAAAACCAACGCAAGCTCGAGACGTAGCAAGAAGGATTTCTGGCGCCGTTGCCGGGGAGGCTTACGCAAAAGTCAACATACCAAGTACCCATCACAATCCCTATCTCTCGCATTACATTATTTGCCATTTGCCTCTCGTTTTCCTCTCCCCCACTTCACCCTTGCCATTTTATTCGCCCTCTCTTTCCCAATCTCCTCCTCTCTTTCCCGTTTTCCTTCTTCCCGTATGTATCTTTGTTTGTGTTTCCTTGTGCCTTCTATATGCTCGCATCTTCGCTTGCTGAAAATCTATTGATATGGATCCACTTAAAGTGTTCTACTTGGATCATCTTCGATCCTTATGTGCTCGTGCTGAAACCCCAACTAGCCTAGTTGATGGGAAATCTTTAGATGAGCATTTTTATTTTGTACGTCATCATTTGTCTGAAAAGGGGAGACTCTTACGGTATCATATAAATAGGTTGCTATGCTATGCTTTGAATCTTTGTGAAATGTATGATTTTACTTGTTGCTCTAAGAACCCTAAAAAACACCTTCCCTACCTATGTGAGTTCAATGATAATGAAATCTTATCTCCTTATGCAAAGGGTGTTTATAGTTACTATGATATCGAACAAATTGAAGAATTTGTCGTTTTTAAGGGTGCTCATGAAATTGCTTCTTTGATTGAAAAGTATGATTTTACTCTCAACAAATCTGAAAATTTTGTCATACTTAAGTATTGCAATGAAAACCTTGCTCATAATGTCCATGTCCAAGAGTTTATTGAAAGAATGACCGTTGCTTTGGAAGAAAATAATGATATGCATGAATATATAGATAATGATGATTCCGATGATTTGATTGAAATATCCCTTGATGAACATGATGCTTGCTATCCTTGTGGCCATGATGCCAATATTTATGAAGAAGATTTTGCTATAGTTCCTTATGTTAAACATGAGGTCATTGCTATTGCACCCATACTTGATAGTTCCTTTGATGAAAAGCATGATTGCAATGATTTTACTATAAATCCTCTTGATGTCAATTATGCTAATAATATGCAAAACCCTAAGCTTGGGGATGCTAGTTTTGTTGTGTCCACTATTTGTGGCAATGATCATGATTGGGGTGATTTTTCTTATGATCTTGAAAATTTATTTAATCCCCATGATGAATATGAGATTGGTAATAGTGTTTGCAATAATATTGAAAGTGGGTTTGGAGAGGTCATGACTTTAGTTAATGTTAATCCCACTATTTTGGAAGAGTGTCAACTTTACATGCATGTGGATCGTGTTGAGAATATTTTATGTGATAGCTATTTTGTTGAATTTGCTTATGATCCTACATATAATTATTATGAGAGAGGAAAATATGGTTGTAGAAATTTTCATGTTACTAAATTACCTCTCTTCATGTTGAGATTGCTATCATCTCTTTGTTCTTCCTTGCATATACTAGTTTTTGTTTGCCTTGCAAATTTATTTTCCTATAATATGCCTATGCATAGGAAGTATGTTAGACTTAGATGTGTTTGTCACGTGTTTCATGATGCTCTCTTTGCGCTTCAATTCTTGTCTTTTATGTGAGCATCGTTAAATTTATCAATGCCTAGCTAGGGGCGTTAAACGATAGCGCTTGTTGGGAGGCAACCCAATTTTATTTTGTGTTTTTTGTTTTTGCTTCTGTTTAGGAATAAATAATCCATCTACCTTCTGTTTGGATGTGGTTTTATGTTTTACTTAGTGTTTGCGCCAAGTAGGACCTATAGGATAACCTACGATGATACTTGGTTTGATTCTGCTGAAAAACAGAAACTTTAGCGCTCACGAGATTAGCTGTAATTTTTTACTGGAGAGTGATTTTGCGTTGATTCTTTTTGCTTCTGATCAATAAACAAATTTTCCAGGACTTCCTATTTTTGTAGAATTTTTAGAGTTCCAGAAGTTTGCGTTAGTTACAGATTACTACAGACTGTTCTGTTTTTGACAGATTCTGTTTTTCGTGTGTTGTTTGCTTATTTTGATGAATCTATGGCTAGTAAATTAGTTGATAAACCATAGAGAAGTTGGAATACAGTAGGTTTAACACCAATATAAATAATGAATGAGTTCATTACAGCACCTTGAATTAGTCTTTTGTTTTCTTTCTCTAATGGAGCTCACGAGATATCTGTTGAGTTTTGTGTTGTGAAGTTTTCAAGTTTTGGGTGAATTCTTTTGATGGATTATGGAACAAGGAGTGGCAAGAGCCTAAGCTTGGGGATGCCCATGGCACCCCCAAGATAATACAAGGACACCAAAAAGTCAAAGATTGGGGATGCCCCGGAAGGCATCCCCTCTTTTGTCCACTTCCATCGGTAATTTACTTGGAGCTATATTTTTATTCACCAACATGATATGTGTTTTGCTTGGAGCGTCTTGTATTATTTGTGTCTTTACTTGTTAGTCTACCACAATCATCCTTGCTGTACACACCTTTTTAGAGAGCCATACATGAATTGAAAGTTGTTAGAATACTCTATCTGCTTCACTTATATCTTTTGAGCTTGATAGTTTTGCTCATAATGCTTCACTTATATCCTTTTGAGCTTGATAATTTTTGCTCTAGTGCTTCACTTATATCTTTTTGAGCACGGTGGTGGATTTGTTTTAAAGAAACTTGATCTCTCATGCTTCACTTAGATTATTTTGAGAGTCGTTAATAGCATGGTAATTTGCTTAATGTTAATATACTTGGTATTCAAGATATGTGAAACTTTCTTTTGAGTGCGTTGAATACTAAGATAAGTTTGATGCTTGATAATTGTTTTGAGATATGGAGGTGATAATATCAAAGTCATGCTAGTTGGGTGATTATGAATTTGAGAAATACTTGTGTTGAAGTTTGCAAGTCCCGTAGCATGCACGTATGGTTAAAGTTGTGTAACAAATTTGAAACATGAAGTGTACCTGGCTTGTGCATCCTTATGAGTGGCGGTCGGGGACGAGCGATGGTCTTTTCCTACCAATCTATCCCCCTAGGAGCATGCGCGTAGTACTTGATTTTTGATGACTTCTAAATTTTTGCAATAAGTATATGAGTTCTTTTGACTAATGTTGAGTCCATGGATTATACGCACTCTCACCTTTCCGCCTTTGTTAGCCTCTTCGGTACCGTGCATTGCCCTTTCTCACCTTGAGAGTTGGTGCAAACTTCGCCGGTGCATCCAAACCCCGTGATACGATACGCTCTATCACACATAAACCTCCTATTATCTTCCTCAAAACAGCCACCATACCTACCTATCATGGAATTTCCATAGCCATTCCGAGATATATTGCCACGCAACTTCCATCATCATCATCATGACATACACTACTTTTGTCATATTGTCATTGCATGATCATGTAGTTGACATCGTATTTGTGGCAAGGCCACCATGCATTATTTCTCATACATGTCACTCTTGATTCATTGCACCATCACGGTACACCACCAGAGGTGTTTATATAGAGTCATATCTTGTTCTAGTTTCGAGTTGTAATTCATATGTTGTAATGAAAGTGTGATGATCATCATTATTAGAGCATTGCCCAAAAAAAGAGAAAGGCCAAAAAAAAGAAAGGCCCAAAAAAAAGAAAGGCCAAAAGAAAAAAAGAAAGGCCCAAAAAAATAAAAAATAAAAAATAAAAAGGGCAATGCTACTATCTCTTTTTCCACACTTGTGCTTCAAAGTAGCACCTTGTTCTTCATGTAGTGAGTCTCATATATTGTGCTTCAAAGTAGCACCTTGTTCTTCATGTAGTGAGTCTCAGAAGTTGTGTTTTTATACTATTGGGAATTTTTCATTATAGAACTTGGCTTGTATATTCCTACGACGGGCTTCCTCAAATGCCCTAGGTCTTCGTGAGCAAGCGAGTTGGATGCACACCCACTAGTTTTCTTTTGTTGAGCATTCATAGCTCTAGTGCATCCGTTGCATGGCAATCCCTACTCCTTGCATTAACATCAATCGATGGGCATCTCCATAGTTCATTGATTAGCCTCGTTGATGTGAGACTTTCTCCTTTTTTGTCTTCTCCACACAATCCCCATCATCATATTCTATTCCACCCATAGTGCTATATCCATGGCTCACGCTCATGTATTGCGTGAAGGTTAAAAAGTTTGAGATTATTTAAGTATGAAACAATTGCTTGGCTTGTCATCGGGGGTATAGAAGTTGGGAACATCTTTGTGTGACAAAAATGAAGCATAGCCTAACTATATGATTTTGTAGGGATGAACTTTCTTTTGCCATGTTATTTTGAGAAGACATGATTGCTTTGATTAGTATGCTTGAAGTATTATTATTTTTGTGTCAATATGAACTTTTGTCTTGAATCTTTTGGATCTGAATATTCATACCATGATTAAGAAGATTTACATTGAAATTATGCCAAAGTATCACTCCGCATCAAAAATTCTTTTTTATCATTTACCTACTTGAGGACGAGCAGGAATTAAGCTTGTGGATGCTTGATACGTCTCCAACGTATCTATAATTTTTGATTGCTCCATGCTACTTTATCTACTATTTTGGACTATAATGGGCTTTATTTTCCACTTTTATATTATTTTTGGGACTAACCTATTAACCGGAGGCCCATCCCAGAATTGCTGTTTTTTGCCTTTTTCAGTATTTCGAAGAAACAAAATATCAAACGGAGTCCAAATGGAATGAAACCTTCGGGAACGTGATTTACTCATCAGATAAGACCCAGGAGACTTGGACCCTCCATCAAGAAAGCCACGAGGCGGTCACGAGGGTGGAGGGTGCGCCCTCCCCCCTGGGCGCGCCCCCCTACCTCGTGGGCCCCTCGGAGCTCCACCGACGTACTCCTTCCTCCTATATATACCTACGTATACCCGTATGATCCGAAGGGGAGCCAAAAACCTAATTCCACCGCCGCAACCTTCTGTATCCATGAGATCCCATCTTGGGGCATGTTCCGGAGCTCCGCCGGAGGGGGCATCCACCATGTAGGGCTTCTACATCATCACCATAGCCCCTCCGATGAAGTGTGAGTAGTTTACTTCAGACCTTCGGGTCCATAGCTAATACCTAGATGGCTTCTTCTCTCTTTTTGGATCTCAATACAATGTTCCCCCCCTCTCTTGTGGAGATCTATTCGATGTAATCTTCTTTTTGCGGTGTGTTTGTTGAGACCGATGAATTGTGGGTTTATGATCCAGTATTATCTATGGAAAATATTTGATTCTTCTCTGAATTCTTTTATGTATGATTGAGTTATCTTTGCAAGTCTCTTCGAATTATCCGTTTGGTTTGGCCAACTAGATTGGTAGTTCTTGCAATGGGAGAAGTGCATGGCTTTGGGTTCAATCTTGCGGTGTCCTTACTCAGTGACAGAAAGAGTTGCAAGGCACGTATTGTATTGTTGCCATCGAGGATAACAAGATGGGGTTTTTATCTTATTGCATGAATTTATCCCTCTACATCATGTTATCTTGCTTAAAGCGTTACTCTGTGTAACACCCCGGATGTAACTTTCCATATTTGTAACTCCAACTCTTGCCATTTTCGGCTATGTGCTATGGTATTCCCTCCGTGGCTGGGTTTTGTTTTTTCGTTTTGCATTTTGTTCATGTCATGCATCTCATATCATGTCATCATGTGCATCTCATTCGCATACGTGTTCGTCTCATGCATCCGAGCATTTTCCCCGTTGTCCGTTTTGCAATCCGACACTCCCACATGCACCGGCGCACCCCTCTTGTCTCTTTTCGTGAGCGGGTGTTAAACGTTCTCGGAATGGACCGAGGCTTGCCAAGTGGCCTTGGTACACCACTGGTAGACCACCTGTCAAGTTTCGTGCCATTTCGAAGTCGTTTGATACTCCAACGGTTAACCGGGTAACCGCAAAGGCCTCTTTTGGGTTGCTGCCCAACACCCCTCTAAAGCAGCCCAATAACCCATCTAAGTCACTTCCATGATCTCCATCGTTGGATCACAATCGTCTGGGCGAAAACTGCACCCCATATGGAGTCTCCTAGGTCCCTCTACCTATAAATATGTGCACCCCTCCGAAATTTCCGGATCCCGAAACCCTAGCCCGCTCCCTCTCCGCCGCCGGACACGTCCGGGCGGAGCCGGACACGTCCGCCGCCGCGCCCCAGCCACTCCGGACGTGCCACATGGCGTGCCGCCGCCTCCCACCGCCGAAGCCCGGCAGGCCCGAGGCCG
>NC_057798.1:422581090-422590396 GCF_018294505.1 Triticum aestivum
CCGTCGCCTCCCCACCGCGGTCCTCGCCGCCGACCGCGCCCCCGGCCGGATCCGGGCGCCCCGGCTGGCCCCGACCCCGTCTCCGGCCTCCTCTCGCACCAACTCCGGCGAGCCGCCGCTGGCCCGCCTCGATCCACGCGAGCCCGATCCAGATCTGGAAAAACCTAGGTTGACCTCGTTTTTCACAAGTCTGCAGTATTTTTATGACATGTTCATTGCGTCATAACTCTGCATCTGTAGCTCCCCTTCATGTGCATGATATATCAAAATGTTCATCAGGATGTGCTCTTCATTTTGTTCCATTTGGCCATGTTCATTTGAGGTCATCTCGGTGCCCAAATCTCTGATGCAAGAGTGCTATATAATGTTAGTTTCCGATTCTTAACAGATTGTGGGTATTTGTCATTTTTGCTACATTTATTGTGTGCATCTTATGGGCATGAGATATACATGTGTTTCGTACTATGCCATGCCATCTTTACACAGGTGCTTGCCATGTATTTTTGTGAGTTATGTGGTGACTAGAACAAGCATGCAAACTAGGCTTCGTGATGTTGCTGATTTCAGTCCTTGTTCTGCTGTTATTTTGATGCCATGTAAACTTGATGCTACAGAGAGATCCATGCATATTTTGAGATACTTCAGTAAGGATGTTTTGAACATATGGTTATGCTCTATCCATCCATGCCCCTGTTTGAAATTATGGGGTAGTCTAGCATGTCATTTGCTTGCTCTACTTTTGCTATAAAATGTTTCCTGGCAGATTGTTTACATGTTATTCAATTTTGTCGAGGTTGTTGTAGTTGATCCTTGCATGATATGAACTTGTTCTTGCCATATTTAGTTTCATAAACATGTATGCTTGCTGGTGCTATGCTTATCTTGTCATGAAACGACTTGTGGTGAGTGAATCAAGCTCGCAAAGATGCCTTCATAATGCTGTTAATGCCATGCTCTGTTTCCTGAATCTGTTAACGAAACTTGCTACGTTTACATGGGTGCAATCATATCTTATGATCCTTTTTGGCTTATGGTCAGTAAAGGACTTTTGTTCTATGCATTTAGTAGTATCATGCCATGCCTTAAGTTTCTATTATATGTTCCTGTAGCATGATGTTTGCTTGCTCTAAATATTGCTTCCTGATGCTGTTTCTGCCATGTTAGTGAAGTCTGTGCCGCTGTTATCTTTTGCACTTTTGCCATGGTTGTTTGAACCTGTTAATGTGTGAATTAGCCGTAGCTTAGTGTACATATTTTGTCAAGCTTCTCTTGTAGATCACTTCAATGTGCTTTGTTGCTATGTTGGGGTGCTGTAGCATAGTTTCTTGATGTATTCTAAGTGCTATCATGCTGTTAACCGCAGATTTGTGTCATTCTTGTTTTGCTTGCCATTTGCAAACCGTGCATCCGATTCCGGTGATCTTTATATCGATTTCAACCGAAATCATCTCATCTTTCCAGTGGCATACTTGGTTTGCCAAGTTGATGCATTGTTCATAATTTTACTTCCGGAGCACGCATATGCATCGCATATCACATCTCGCATATCATGCCATGTATTGCATCATGTTGCTTGTGCATTGCACCGTGATTTATTATGGTTCCATTGCTTGTGTTCTTGCTTTGGGTAGAGCCAGGAGACGAGTATGTGAACGAGGAACTTGTTGAGTACGCTAACAAGGATCAAGCTTTCGACAACTCTGAGAACTTTGCAGGCAAGATGACCATACCCTCGATATCACTTCTATCTTTGCTTTGCTAGTTGCTCGCTCTATCGCTATGTTAGATCTACCTACCACTTGTTTATCATGCCTCCCATATTGCCATGTCAAGCCTCTAACCATCCTGTCCTAGCAAACCGTTGTTTGGCTATGTCACCGCTTTTGCTCAGCCCCTCTTATAGCGTTGCTAGTTTCCGGTGAAGATGAAGTTTGTTCCTGGTTGGAACATGGATATTTTGGGATATCACAATATCTCTTATTTTAATTAATGCACCTATATACTTGGTAAAGGTTGGTAGGCTCGGCCTTATGCCTGGTGTCTTGTTCCACTCTTGCCGCCCTAGTTTCCGTCATACCGATGTTATGTTCCTTGATTTTGCGTTCCTTACGCGGTTGGGTGATTTATGGGACCCCCTTGACAGTTCGCTTTGAATAAAACTCCTCCAGCAAGGCCCAACCTTGGTTTTACCATTTGCCACCTATACCTTTTTCCCTTGGGTTTTCGCGAGCCCGAGGGTCATCTTTATTTTAGCCCCCCCGGGCCAGTGCTCCTTCGAGTGTTGGTCCAAACTGAGTAGACTGCGGGGCCACCTCGGGTAAACTTGAGGGTTGGTTTTACTTGTAGGATGTCTCATCCGGTGTGCCCTGAGAACGAGATATGTGCAGCTCCTATCGGGATTTGTCGGCACATCGGGCGACTTTGCTGGTCTTGTTTTACCATTGTCGAAATGTCTTGCAAACCGGGATTCCGAGACTGATCGGGTCTTCCCGGGAGAAGGTATATCCTTCATTGACCATGAGAGCTTGTGATGGGCTAAGTTGGGACACCCCTGCAGGGTATTATCTTTCGAAAGCCGTGCCCGTGGTTATGAGGCAGATGGGAATTTGTTAATGTCCGGTTGTAGAGAACTTGACACTTGACTTCATTAAAATGCATCAACCGCGTGTGTAGCCGTGATGGTCTCTTCTCGGCGGAGTCTGGGAAGTGAACACGGTTTGGGTTATGTATGTACGTAAGTAGTTTCAGGATCACTTCTTGATCACTTCTAGCTTCTTGACCGATGCGTTGCTTCTCTTCTCGCTCTCACTTGCATATGTTAGCCATCATATATGCTTAGTGCTTGCTGCAGCTCCACCATATTACCCCTTTCCTACCTACAAGCTTAAATAATCTTGATCTCGCGGGTGTGAGATTGCTGAGTCCCTGTGGCTCATAGATTCTACCAAAACAGATGTAGGTGCCGAGGATACCAGCACAAGTGGCGCAATCGAGCTCAAGTGGGAGTTTGACGAGGACCTTGGTCGTTACTATGTTTCGTTTCCAGATGATCAGTAGTGGAGCCCAGTTGGGACGATGGGGATCTAGCATTTGGGGTTGTCTTCTTTTCATTTGGATTTGACCGTAGTCGGTCTATGAGTGTATTTTGGATGATGTATGAACTTATTTATGTATTGTGTGAAGTGGCGATTGTAATCAGAGCCATCCCCGACTTAGGATCCCCCTACTTGATTGATTGCTGGTGTTGTTGAGTCTAGAAAAAAATGTTTTGAGTCTTAGGATTATATATATCAGAGAGTAGGATTCTTTTTACTCCTCAGTCCCTTCGTCGCTCTAGTGAGGTCTCCTGATGTAGAAGTTTTGACTCTCCTCTCCTCAGATTTTGCTAAAAAAAATTTAGGATCATGCGGGTATCCTGGAATCGTTCCGATGGTTTTGTGACGAGAACATTGTTCTTGGTGCCTCCTGACATCTAGGGGTTGTGGCAGTGTCCCGGGGAGTTGAGCTCCGAGGTGTTGTCGTCACAATTTTATCGTTGCAGTTCTGGAATACCTGAGTTTTGCCGACATCGAAAATCTCTTTTATGCAGTTGTTGGTGAGATAACCTCGACGTCACCAAGTATTGGGGAGTTCGGGAGTATTGCCATGACTCGTATAACGGATGCTTTTCGAAGGTTGAGGTACATGATTTCCGAAGGTTTCTTGGTTATGTGTTGACGGATGGATACGACTGGATGTAGGGATTGTTAGTTTGGGTGAGATATATTGCTTCCCCTGTATCCCCAACACCTGATTGCATAACCAGAAAGTTTCGGGAGTTTATAGGTGGGATTCAAGTAGCTCTAGCATTTCTTCCCGCAGATATTTGGTTTGTGATTGGGTAATCCTTACCACTTATTTGTTCCATTCGTACCTTGCTTTTTATTTTCTTTCATCAATATCTTATCAAGTGGCTTCTCACCTTAATGGACGTGTGATGTTAGCTTTGGAATTCATTCATTCATCCTTGTTTGAATGTTTATTGTGAAGACTATATGTTGCAATTTCTATCCATTGATTCAACTTGTCTATCTGTCTATCAAGATGCTAACGGATGTCACCCTCTTCAGGATGGCTCCGCCAACGCGTCAGAATCCGGAACGCAATGATGGGAGTCAGGCGAACCCTCCACCTCCACCTCCGGCTCCGGAGGCATGGCAAGCTTTGATGGCAACCACAAACGCCAATGCTCAGTTGTTGATTCAGCTGATGCAAGAGCGCAACCAAGGCCAAGGCAACCAAGGGAATCAAGGTCAAGGCAGTTCAACCATCAGCCTCAGTTTCCTACCCTCAACCAGTTTCTTGCAAATCAGCCGAAGTCTTTCAGCTACTGTGCCGAGGCCACAGACGCCGACGATTGGCTCGTGGATATCAACAAGCATTTTGAATGCAGCAATGTCAGGCCTGAGGACTACGTCAAGTTCGCTTCTTTTCAGCTCAAGGACCAAGCAGCTGATTGCTTCCAGCAATACAAAGATTCCAGAGGAGGTCGAGTGATTACTTGGACTGACTTCTGTCGGGACTTTAAAGCTCACCACATTCCTACCAGTGTTGTTGAGAGCAAGCGTGAGGAGTTCCGCAATCTCAAGCAAGGCAACATGTCAGTGTACGAATACAACAAGCAGTTTCAGAAACTTGCTCGCTTCGCTAAACAAGACGTTCCTGATGAAAAGAGTATGATCTATCAATTCAGAGGTGGCCTTAGAGAGGATCTGCAGTTAGCTCTCGTTCTTGTTGAGCCTACCCAGTTCGATCAATTCTACAATATGGCCCTCAAGCAAGAAGGTGCTCAGCTCAAGTGTGAGGCTTCTAAGAAGAGAATTAGGGATGCAGTTCAGTCTTCTTCTTCCTCTCAAGTGGCAGCTAAGCAGCAGAAGTTCTACCTTCCTCCTCCTCCGTTTCGTCAGCCTTACCAGCAGAAGAACTCAGGTGGTCGTGGATCTTCCCACCCACCCAACCCAGGCTATCAGAACAAGTCTAATTCTCAAGCTCCAAGGTCAAATGCTCCGTATCATTGTCCGCTCTCAGAGGTGACTTGCAACAAGTGCCAGCAGAAAGGTCACTACGCGAATAAGTGCTTCAACCAAAGGCGCCTTCCGCCTCCTCCTCCTGTGAGATCTTCAAGCAATGCAGTGGTCAAGCATAATCCAAAGCATGCAAAGGTGAACATGATGAATGCAGCTCAGGCAGAGGATTCTTCAGATGTGATCATGGGTAACCTTCCAGTTAACTCTATTCCTGCAAAAGTCTTATTCGATTCTAGTGCATCGCATTCTTTCATGTCATACCCATTTGCATCAGAGCACAATGTGGACACATAGGTCCTGTCCAAAGTTATGCAAGTTGTTTCTCCGGGAAAACTTATGACTTCTAGTTTGGTTGCTCCTGATGTTTCCATCCAGTTGGGCAACTATAAATTTCTGGCTAAACCAATTGTTCTTGGTGACTCGGATATTGATCTAATTCTCGGGATGGACTGGCTTTCTCAGCACAAAGCTCAACTTGATTGTGCTGCCAGGGAAATTCAATTGATACACTCTTCTAAGGATGTTATCATCTATGCCGCTCGTGATGAAACCATTCAGTTGTTTTCTCTCAATGAGAAGGGCGAGTTGGATGCTATTTCTCAGATTCCAGTCGTTTCTGTGTACCAAGATGTCTTTCCAGAAGAGCTTCCGGGTATGCCTCCTCACCGGCCAGTCAAATTTGTTATCGATCTTGAGCCCGACACTGAACCCGTTTGCAAGCGTCCATACAAGCTTGGACCTGAAGAACTGAAGGAATTGAAGAAACAGATCGATGAACAAGAGCGTCTGGGTTTGATCAGACCGAGTTCATCTCCATGGGGTTGTGGAGTTCTTTTTGTCCAGAAGAAGGATGGCACGGACCGACCTCGCGTCGATTACCGTCCATTGAGCAAGAAGACAATCAAGAACAAGTATCCACTTCCCAACATCAATGAGCTTTTCGAGCAACTCAAAGGTGCTAAAGTTTTCTCCAAGCTTGACCTTCGTATGGGTTATCATCAAATTCGCATTCGTGAACAAGATATTCACAAGATAGCATTCAGAACAAGCTTTGGTTCTTATGAATATACTGTCATGTCTTTCGGCCTTGTCAATGCTCCTCCAACATTCTCTCGAATGATGAACTTCATCTTCAACCCCTACACCAATGAATTCGTTTTGGTGTATCTCGATGATATTTTGGTCTTCTCCAAGAATAAGAAGGATCATGCCAAACATTTGCGATTGGTGCTCGACAAGCTCAGAGAGTATCAATTCTATGCCAAGTTTTCCAAATGTGAGTTCTGGCTTGATGTAGTTCTTTATCTTGGTCATATCATCTCCGCCAAGGGCATCGCTGTTAATCCTGAGAAGGTGTCTGCAATTGTGAATTGGGAACCTCCTCAGAATGTCAAGCAGCTCCGCAGTTTTCTTGGTCTTGCAAGCTATTGCCGAAGATTCGTTGAGAATTTCTCTAAGATTGCAAAGCCTCTTTCCAACCTCCTCCAGAAGCATGTCAAGTATGTCTGGACGCCTGAGTGTGACGTTGCTTTCAACACCCTCAAAGAGAAGCTAGTCACAGCTCCTGTCTTGACTCCTCCTGATGAATCCAAGCCATTTGAAGTTTTCTGTGATGCTTCTCTTCAAGGTCTCGGTGCTGTGTTGATGCAAGAGAAGAAAGTTGTGGCCTATACCTCTCGTCAGTTGAAGCCCAACGAAAAGAACTACCCCAATCATGATCTCGAGTTGGCGGCAGTTGTCCATGCATTGATAACATGGAGACATCTCTTGTTGGGAAGGAAAGTGGACATTTTCACTGATCACAAGAGCCTCAAGTATATCTTCACTCAACCCAACCTCAACCTCAGACAAACTCGATGTGTCAAAATGATTCAAGAGTACAATCCAAGTATTGAATATACTCCTGGCAAGGTGAATGTGATTGCAGATGCTCTGAGCAGAAAGGCTTATTGCAACAGCTTAATTCTCAAGCCCTTCCAACCAGACCTTTGTGAAGCTTTCCGCAAACTGAATCTTCAAGTTGTTCCTCAAGGCTTTCTTGCCAACCTCATAGTCTCTCCTACTTTGGAAGATCAAATTTGTGAGGCACAACTCCTGGATACCATGGTGAAAAAGGTGAAACGTGGTATCGACAAGGGCATTTCCAAGTACAAGTGCTTCGACATTGATGACAAAGATACTCTTTTCTTCGAGGACCGAATTGTGGTTCCTAAAGGCGATCTGAGAAAAGTCATTATGAACTAGGCACACAATTCCCTTCTATCCATTCATCCTGGAAGTACAAAGATGTACCATGACCTCAAGCAGTCGTATTGGTGGACTCGAATGAAGTGAGAAATTACTCAATTCGTGAATGAATGTGATGTCTGCAGAAGGGTGAAAGCAGAACACCAAAGACTAGCTGGTCTCCTCCAACCTCTTGCTATTCCAGAATGGAAGTTTGATCATATCGAGATGGACTTCGTGACTGGATTTCCTAAGTCCAAGCGTGGAAATGATGATATCTTCGTTGTCATTGACAAGCTTACTAAAGTGGCTCATTTCCTTCCTATCAAAGAATCTATCACAGCAGCTCAGCTGGCAGAGCTATACACCTCCAGAATTGTCTCCTTGCACGACATTCTGCAATTGATCTCTTCAGACCGCGGAAGCATTTTCACTTCAAAGTTCTGGGACTCCTTTTAGAAGGCCATGGGCACCAACATTCATTTCAGCACAACTTTCCATCCTCAAACAAGTGGCCAAGTCGAGCGAGTCAATCAAATCCTTGAAGACATGCTCAGGGCTTGTGTCATCTCTTTCGGTATGAAGTGGGAAGATTGTCTTCCATATGCCGAGTTCTCCTACAATAACAGCTTCCAAGCGAGTTCGGGCAAGGCCCCATTCGAAATTCTCTATGGCAGAAAGTGTCGTACTCCTCTCAATTGGTCCGAGATAGGTGAACGCCAACTTCTTGGCAACGACTTGATCACAAAAGCCGAAGAAATGTGCAAAGTCATTCGTGAGAATCTCAAGGCCGCGCAATCGCGCTAGAAGAGCTATTATGATGACAAGCACCGTGATGTGGCTTTTGAAATCGGAGACCATGTCTACCTCCGCGTCTCTCCAATGAAAGGCACTCGTCGCTTCGGTATCAAAGGGAAGCTTGCCCCTAGATACGTGGGTCCTTTCAAGATCATTGGCAAAAGAGGCGATCTCGCCTATCAACTTGAGCTTCCGTCCAACTTCGGGAACGTGCATGATGTGTTTCATGTGTCACAACTTCGCAAGTGCTTCAAGACTCCTGAGCGCACTATCAACTTCGAAGAAATTGACCTCCAAGAAGATCTCTCTTATCATGAGCACCCCGTTTCTATTCTTGAAGAAACCGAGCGCAAGACTCGCAACAAGTCAATCAAATTCCTGAAAGTGAAGTGGTCACACCATTCTGACCGAGAAGCCACTTGGGAGCGCGAGGATCACCTCCGTTCCGAATATCCAGAGTTCTTTCAGTTCTAGATCTCGGGACGAGATCCTCTTGTAGTGGTAGAGTGTTGTAACACCCCGGATGTAACTTTCCATATTTGTAACTCCAACTCTTGCCATTTTCAGCTATGTGCGATGGTATTCCCTCCGTGGCTGGGTTTTGTTTTTTCGTTTTGCATTTTGTTCATGTCATGCATATCATATCATGTCATCATGCGCATCTCATTCGCATGCGTGTTCGTCTCATGCATCCGAGCATTTTCCCCGTTGTCCGTTTTGCAATCCGACACTCCCACAAGCACCGACTCACCCCTCTTGTCTCTTTTCGTGAGCGGGTGTTAAACATTCTCGGAATGGACCGAGGCTTGCCAAGTGGCCTTGGTACACCACCGGTAGACCACCTGTCAAGTTTCGTGCCATTTGGAGGTCGTTTGATACTCCAACGGTTAACCGGGTAACCGCAAAGGCCTCTTTTGGGTTGCAGCCCAACACCCCTCCAAAGCAGCCAAATAACCCATCTAAGTCACTTCCATGCTCTCCGTTGTCGGATCACGATCGTGTGGGCGAAAACTGCACCCCATTTGGAGTCTCCTAGCTCCCTCTACCTACAAATATGTGCACCCCTCAGAAATTTCCGGATCCCGAAACCCTAGCCCGCTCCCTCTCCGCCGCCGGACACGTCCGCCGCCGCGCCCCAGCCACTACGGACGTGCCACATGGCGCGCTGCCGCCTCCCACCGCCGAAGCCCGCCGGGCCAGAGGCCGGCCCCCGCGG
>NC_057798.1:422590710-422614481 GCF_018294505.1 Triticum aestivum
CCTCGCCGCCGACTGCGCCCCCAGCCGGATCCGGGCGCCCCGGCCGGCCCCGACCCCGTCTCCGGCCTCCTCTCGCACCAACTCCGGCGAGCCGCCGCCGGCCCACCTCGATCCACGCGAGCCCGATCCAGATCTGGAAAAACCTAGGTTGACCTTGTTTTTTCGTAAGTCTGCAGTATTTTTATGACATGTTCATCGCATCATAACTCTGCATCCATAGCTCCCCTTCATGTGCATGATATATCAAAATGTTCATCAGGATGTGCTCTTCACTTTGTTCCATTGGGCCATGTTCATTTGAGGTCATCTCGGTGCCCAAATCTCTGATGCAAGAGTGCTATATAATGTTAGTTCCTGATTCTTAACAGATTGTGGGCATTTGTCATTTTTGCTACATTTATTGTGTGCATCTTATGGGCATGAGATATACATGTGTTTCGTACTATGCCATGCCATCTTTACAGAGGTGCTTGCCATGTATTTTTGTGAGTTATGTGGTGACTAGAAAAAGCATGCAAACTAGGCTTCATGATGTTGCTGATTTCAGTCCCTGTTCTGCTGTTATTTTGATCCCATGTAAATTTGATGCTACAGAGAGATCCATGCATATTTTGAGATACTCCAGTAAGGATGTTTTGAACATATGGTTATGCTCTATCCATCCATGCCCCTGTTTGCAATTATGGGGTAGTCTAGCATGTCATTTTCTTGCTCTACTTTTTCTACAAAATATTTCCTGGTAGATTGTTTACATGTTATTCAATTTTGCCAAGGTTGTTGTAGTTGATCCTTGCATGATATGAACTTGTTCTTGCCATGTTTAGTTTCATAAACATGTATTCTTGCCGTGTTTAGTTTCATAAACATGTTAATGTGTGAATTAGCAGTAGCTCAGTGTACATCTTTTGTCAAGCATCTCTTGTAGATCACCGCCATGTGCTTTGTTGCTATGTTGGGGTGCTGTAGCATAGTTTCTTGATGTATTCTAAGTGCTATCATGCTGTTAACCGCAGATTTGTGTCATTCTTGTTTTGCTTGCCATTTGCAAACCGTGCATCCGATTCCGGTGATCTTTATATCTATTTCAACCGAAATCATCTCATCTTTCCAGTGGCATACTTGGTTTGCCAAGTTGATGCCTTGTTCATCATTTTCCTTCCGGAGCATGCATATGCATCGCATATCACATCTCGCATATCATGCCATGTATTGCATCATGTTGCTTGTGCATTGCATCGTGATTTATTGTGGTTCCATTGCTTGTGTTCTTGATTTGGGTAGAGCCGGGAGACGAGTACGTGAACGAGGAACCTGTTGAGTACGGTAACAAGGATCAACTTTCGACAACTCTGAGAACTTTGCAGGCAAGATGACCATACCCTCGATGTCACTTCTATCTTTGCTTTGCTAGTTGCTCGCTCCATCGCTATGTTAGCTCTACCTACCACTGGGCTTGTGATGGGCTAAGTTGGGACACCCCTGTAGGGTATTATCTTTCGAAAGCCATGCCCACGGTTATGAGGCAGATGGGAATTTGTTAATGTCCAGTTGTAGAGAACTTGACACTTGACTTCATTAAAATGCATCAACCGCGTGTGTAGCCGTGATGGTCTCTTCTCGGCGGAGTCCGGGAAGTGAACACGGTTTGGGTTATGTATGTACGTAAGTAGTTTCAGGATCACTTCTTGATCACTTCTAGCTTCTCGACTGATGCGTTGCTTCTCTTCTCGCTCTCACTTGCGTACGTTAGCAACCATATATGCTTAGTGCTTGCTGCAGCTCCACCATATTACCCCTTTCCTACCTACAAGCTTAAATAGTCTTGATCTCGCGGGTGTGAGATTGCTGAGTCCCCGTGGCTCACAGATTCTACCAAAACAGATGCAGGTGCCGAGGATACCAGCGCAAGTGGCGCAATCAAGCTCAAGTGGGAGTTTGACCAGGACCTTGGTCGTTACTATGTTTCGTTTCCAGATGATCAGTAGTGGAGCCCATTTGGGACGATCGGGGATCTAGCATTTGGGGTTGTCTTCTTTTCATTTGGATTTGACCGTAGTCGGTCTGTGAGTGTATTTTGGATGATGTATGAACTTATTTATGTATTGTGTGAAGTGGCGATTGTAAGCCAACTCTCTTTATCCCATTCTTGTTCATTACATGGGATTGTGTGCAGATGGCCATTCTTGCGACAAAACCACCATGCGGTTATGCCTCTAAGTCGTGTTTCGACACGTGGGAGATATAGCCGCATCATGGGTGTTACACTCTGTTTTTAACTTAATACTCTAGATGCATGCTGGATAGCGTTCGATGAGTGGAGTAATAGTAGTAGATGCAGAATCGTTTCGATCTACTTGTCACGGACGTGATGCCTATATACATGATCATTGCCTAGATATACTCATAACTATGCTCAATTCTGTCAATTGCTCAACAGTAATTTGTTCACCCACCATAGAATACTTATGCTCTTGCGAGAAGCCACTAGTGAAACCTATGGCCCCCGGGTCTATTCTCATCATATCAATCTATATCACTTTATTTACTTGCTTTGTTTTTACTTTGCCTTTACTTTTACTTTGCATCTATCTATCAAAAATACCAAAAATATTATCTCTATCAGATCTCACTCTCGTAAGTGACCGTGAAGGGATAGACACCCCCTAAGCGTTGGTTGCGAGTTGCTATCGTGTTGTGCAGGTACGAGGGACTTGCGCGTGACCTCCTACTGGATTGATACCTTGGTTCTCAAAAACTGAGGGAAATACTTACGCCACTGTGCTGCATCATCCTCTCCTCTTCGGGGAAAACCAACGCAAGCTCGAGATGTAGAAGACACCGTTATTGTGGGATGAAGTTGGAGATCGACAGTTGTTCGGACCAGATTTAGCAAAAGACTTTGAAGAGAAGGTTAAGTTGATTCGCGACAGACTCAAGGTAGCCCAGTCCAGGTAGAAGAGTTAGGCGGATTCTAAATGCAAGGAGACAGTTTACGAAGTTGGAGACAGAGTATACCTTCGCGTGTCCCCACTTCACGGTGATAAACGATTGGGAGTTAAGGGAAAGTTAACACCATGTTTTGTGGGACCATACCGAGTTTTGGAATGTATGGGAGAAGTTGCTTACAAGCTGGAATTGCGAGAAGGTTTGTCAGGAGTTCATGATGTGTTTCACGTTTCCCAGTTGAAGAAGTGCCACGCAGAGATGGCTGATATTCCTTTGAGAGATACAGTGCCACTGGAAGTGATTCAACTGGATAGTGATTTGACTTACAAGGAGAAACCTGTCAAGATTCTCGAGTTTGCCAGCCGAGTCACACGCAGCAAGGTTATCAAGTTTTGCAAAGTTCAGTGGAGCCACCATACTGAGGATGAAGCCACCTGGGAACGAGAGGAAGACCTACGGAAGGACCACCCACACTTATTTTCTAGCCAACCTAAATCTCGAGGGCGAGATTCATCTTAAGGGGGTAGGTTTGTAACATCCCAAAATTTCAATTTGGAATGTTATACATAGGTCATCATATGCATATCATATTTTAATTGCATTTGGTTTTGATCCTAGAAATTCTAAGCAACTCAAGGACCTACAGAGAGAGTTGGGGATTTCATTTATTTTCATATTTGAATTTTTTCAAATTTGAAAAGAGGATCATTTTGGTGTTAATGTTTTTCTCCCCGAATGTTTCCAATATTAAATAGAAGAGAGGAGATAAAATGACTTCTCCAAAAATAAAAGAAATATTGGAGGAAAATGTTAAAATCAAATAAATATTTTATTTGGATTTTTATTGCTATTTCATTTGAATTAGAAAAATATGCATTTTTAAAAATTGTATTTTTTATCCCAGATAAATGTTCACTTTGTCCGAAATTTTATTAGAGGATCGTGAAAACTTATTTCGGGATTTTTGGACTTCGTTTGGTATTTCTTTTTAGTTATTTACTCCGTCCGTTTAAAAAAACGTGCGAACCGACTCTGGGCCGTGCCCGAGCCGGACTTCTCCCGCTCTCCCCCTTTAAAAGGCGAGGCCCGAGGCCGCCGCCAGCCCACGCCACCCGGACAAAAACCACCGCTTATGGGACGCTGGACAGCCACCTCCTTGTATGACGTATACATGGTGGATACAACCAAAGAAAACAACGACGACAATGAGAAGGATCCAGTTGAGGATAAACCTCCTAAGATATAGCCAAAGCACCGACGTCAGTGGCACCGCTCTAAACCACACCATGGAAAAAATAGCAACACAAGCATAGGAGAAAATAATACTCCGGACGATGCCGAAGACAATGAAGACCCCGTTGAGGCAACCTCTGAACAGGACAAACGGGAAGATGGGCGAGGTAGCCCTGATGAATAGACCATGAACAAAGACTCGGAAGACAGTAACTAGCTTCTGCTCTCCGAAGACGATGTGAGCCTCGGCGACGAAGACTTTATCGTGCCTGAGGAGCCCGTCAACCAGGAGCGCTTTAAGTGCCGGCTAATAGCCACTACAAGGAGGCTGAAAAAGAAGCAGCAACAGCTGCAAGCTGATCAAGGTCTGCTCAACGATAGATGGACCAATGTCCTAGCAGCCGAAGAATACAGCCTCGAGTGCCCAACCAAAAGCTACCAGAAGCGCAAATTGTTACCCCAATTCGACGATGAGGCGCTGGAGCCCGTCCTACTAGCGAATAATGCGGCCGACCGACCACCACGTGGCCATGACAAAGCGGCAACTCGAGCCGAACACCAGCCCGCACTACCTCGCCGCAAAAACAAAAACAGAACAGCTCGGGGATACACATATGACCTGCGGCATCACCTAGAAAACAAAGCAGGACAGACCAGATCGATTTATGGATCGCGGGGGCGTGCCCTGATGCGTGACAATGGCCATCCGACCGGACGTGACAAACATAAACACGCCTGGACCGAAGACCGCAGACGAACTCCATCCAAGCTACGTCGCGACTTGGCCTGATATAGAGGCGCTGCACACCCCCTTTGCTTCACTGATGAAGTAATGTAACATGAATTCCTGGAAGGGTTTAAACCCGTGAACATTGAGTCATATGATGGGACAATAGACCCCGCATTATGGATTGAGGATTTTCTTCTCCATATTCACATGGCCAGCGGTGATGATCTCTACGCCATCAAATACCTCCCGCTAAAGCTCAAGGGACCAGCTCGGCACTGGTTGAATAGCTTGCCCGAAAACTCAATTGGCAGCTGGGAAGACTTGGAAGACGCCTTCCTCGACAACTTCCAAGGTACATATGTTCGACCTCTGGATGCCGACGACTTAAGTCACATAGTTCAACAACCCGGAGAGTTAGCCAGGAAATTCTGGACTAGATTCTTAACTAAAAAGAACCAAATCGTCAACTGTCCGGATGCCGAAGCCCTAGCGGCATTTAAACATAGCATCCGCGACGAATGGGTCGCCCGACACCTCGGCCAAGAAAAGCCGAAGTCCATGGCAGCCCTCACGACGCTTATGACCCGCTTCTGCGCGGGCGAGGATAGCTGGCTAGCCTGTAGTAATAACAATACAAGCAAACCGGGAACTTCTGAAGCCAGAAACAGCAACAGCAAGCCCCGATGCAACAGACACAAGCATCGAAGCAACGGTGACAACACCGAAGACACGACGGTCAACGCCGGATTCAGTGGCTCTAAGTCCGGTTAGCGGCAGAAGCCATATAAAAGGAATAATCTGGGCCCATCCAGCTTGGACCGCATACTCGATCGTCCATGTCAAATCCACGGCACTCCGGATAAACCAGCCAACCATACCAACAGAGAATGTTGGGTTTTTAAACAGGCTGGCAAGTTAAATGCCAAGAACAAGGAGAAGAAGTCGCAAAGCAAGGACGATGACTAGAATCCCCGACCACCGAACACAGGGGGACAGAAGAAGTCCCCCCCCCCCAAGTTAAAACGGTGAACATGATATACGCTACCCATATCCCCAAGAGGGAGCGCAAGCGCGCACTCAGGGATGTCTACGCGATGGAGCCAGTCACCCCAAAATTCAATCCATGGTCGTCCTGCCCGATCACCTTTGATCATAGGGACCATCCAACCAGTATCCATCATGGAGGTTCAGCCGCACTAGTCCTCGACCCAATCATTGATGGATTCCATCTTACGCGAGTCCTCATGGACGGTGGCAGCAGCCTGAACCTGCTCTATCAGGATATAGTGTGCAAAATGGGTATTGATCCCTCAAGGACCAAGCCCACAAAAACCACCTTTAAAGGTGTCACCCCAGGTGTAGAGGCCTGCTGTACGGGCTCAATCACACTGGAGGTGCTCTTCGGATCCCCAGACAATTTCCGAAGTGAAGAGTTGATCTTCGATATCATCCCCTTCCGCAGCGGCTATCACGCACTGCTCGGACGAACCGCATTCACTCGTTTCAATGCGGTACCACACTACGCTTATCTCAAGCTCAAGATGCCCGGACCATGCAGTGTCATAACAGTCAATGGAAACACGGAACACTCCCTCCGTACCAAGGAGCACACCGCTACCCTCGCAGCAGAAGTACATAGCAGCCTTTTCAGGCAAAACCTTAATTCGGCGACCAAACTCCCCGACGCCGTTAAGCGAGTCCGGACTACTCTGCAGCAAGACAGTGCAACTCGTCAAGAGCTTGACTAGCAATTCGGCCTCCGTCCTAGTCTCGACCAAACAGCGACATTCGTACCGCGCGTACATAACTACGCACTCAAAATACCATGGGCATAGACGGAGGCACAGCTAGATCGTGGTCCATAATATGGCTCAACATGTCATGGACCCTCATACTTTCACTTTTTCTTTTTTTTTTCTTTTCAGGTTTTTTCCCAGGCTTTTCCTGGTGACCTGATTATCGGACCTATCAAGGGACGGATACACCAAGACGGCATGAAGCATTGACGTCCAAGGGAATTTCCAGGTGGTCTCTTTAAACGATCATTATGCCTGTTTTAAGGACCCGTATGCAGCTCTCCCTTGGTCGTGGCAAGTTAAATAGCCCTATTGCTTATCGCACTACTTGCACAAATACGCTTGGACATATTAATCAAACCATAATGGAAAATAGTTTGCGGCCCAATTTCTGCGGCATTAGCTTATTGCTTCATTTTTTCTCTTCTGATATTTTTATTAATTGCATTCGTACACTCTGGTACGCCTTAATTCGTCAGGGGCTTCATTACGCTCCATAATACGGCAACCAAGTCCGAACACTTTTACAGTATAGTTTGGCACCCCGAACTTTAGCATTACATGCATCGGCTCCGAATCATGTCTTTGGTCAATAGTTGGGTTGCCGGCTCTTGTGCTTACTACCTTATGTTCCGCTATATTGGCTAGGGTAGTAAAGGGAGAACTACTGTGATTATGTCCTGGTTCATCCGTATGAGCACCTCAGTAGAGAAAGCCGAAAACTGACTGTCATGTTGCGGCGTGAGCCGGTCAGCTGTTCGAGAGGTTACAAATCTTTAGCAGTTTTTTCTGCATTATGTGATGAATTGGTTTTTATCCAATCAGGTGTTTACAGTACCCCAAGTTCGGACTTATGAACACTAGGGGCTGCGCCTAAATTTTTATTGTCAAGCTCCTATGGCTAAGTGAGGGTGATAAAGCCACATAGTTCGATTGCCTGGTTCGTTGCGCTAAACACCTCCTTTAAGGACCAAAATTTTGGGATAAAGAGTGTTTAGATTCATCCTGAACACCCCCATACTACCTATGTGGGGGCTGAAGCCGACGACTGGCCAACTCTCAGATTTAACAAAACGGCCGCACAGGAGGTAAAATTTTAAATAACAGACATTATATTACATAACGACTCTGTTTTCATAATACAGGTAGGGACAGGATGACACGAATGTATTCACTCAAAGGTTACATCCTTAGCACATTGCTCTGCCACAAGGCGGGATCCCTCCAGGACATTGTCAAAATACAGCTCGGGGGTTCGGTGCTCCTTGCCCGCGGGCGATCCCTTGGTCACAAGCTTCACGACATCCATGTTCACCCAATGCATCTTGACTCGAGCGAAGGCCATTCGCGCGCCTTCGATGCAGACCGACCGCTTGATAGCATCAAGCCAAAGGCAGGCATTGACCAGCCGCTTCATGAGCCCGAAGTAGCTGCTAGGTATGGCTTTGTCAGGCCATAGCCGGATTATCAAATCCTTCATGGCTAGTTCGGCCACCCTATGTAGTTCGACCAGCTGTTTTAGCTGATCGCTAAAGAGCACCGGATGTTCTGGCACAAGGTATTGCAAACAAAACATCTTCTCCGTAGAGCTCCCCTCTTCGGCTTGGAAGAACTCCGCAGCGTCTGAAACGCTGCATGGCAGATCCGCAAACCCCCTTGGAGAACTCCAAATCCGGGTCAGTAAAAGGAACCTTTTCTTCACATATTTGCTCTGCATAATAAAGACCTTACCCGCCGTGATTTTTCTGGCCTCCTGGATTTCCTGGAGGGCGCCCTGGGCTTCAACCTAGGCATCGTGCGTGCTTTGGCGGACCTTGGCAAGTTTGGACTCTTGATCCGTAATGTTGCACTCTAAGGACTCGCACTTCTCTACAGCGTCCTGGAGCTCTTATTGGACCTCACTGACCCTGGCCTCATGCTTTTCACGTGCGGCTTGTTCCTTGGCCGCTCTATCCTCGGCCTTGGCCATCGCCTTCTTGATGGTCTCCACCTCGGTCACTACTCCTAATAAATATCATGGCACTTTAGTCAGAACAAGTCATTCATCCTTCCTGAATATAGATAAGGTTATTGCATACCTTGATTGTCCTCTAGCTGTTTTTTTCACACGGCCGAGCTCCTCCTCGGCCCGTTCCAGACTCTGCTTCAGTCCGGAGACTTCGGCAGTATGAGAGGTTGCATCCAGTAACGACGCCTGCTTATTCACATTGACTCAATTGCTTAGTCTCCTGCGAAAATTGTTTGATCCTCTGTTCGGCTTGTCTTTTCGAACACCGGACAGTGTCTCAGGGGCTACTGTCTATGCTGTGACATTCTTTTTATATAATCGCATTGCTTACCTCAAAGCCTACTAGAAGGCTTGTGCAGGCTTCTATCAGTCCGCTCTTCGCGGACTGAATCCTCTCAATCACCATGCCCATAAGGGTACGGTGTTCCTCAACAATGGAAGCGCCTCACAGCGCTTCTAGTAGAGTGTCCGGTGCCTCTGGATGGACAGAGGTCACCGGTGGAATAGGCGTACCTCCTTCCTTAGAAAGAGGCAGCTTTCCTGATTCTGGAGCCGTAGGGGTCTCCGGAATTGTATTCAGCTGGGGGCCGAACTGAATATGGCCCCCATCGCTGGTCTCCTTGGGGATCCGCTCCCCCAGGTGTCCGGTGGCTGAGGTTTCACCCTCCGGCGCCACCCTGATGGCCTCCTGAGTTTCTCCCTGTCCTGGGATCCTTTGGGACAACACCTCGGTGTCCTCCATGGCCCTGGGAGAGGAGGCCATCGGAAGGGTCCCGCTGTCCATCGCCTCCGGGAGCGAATCTCCCGAAGATGAGGACCGCTCAAGGTTGGACCAAGATGGACTGCAAATACACGATTCAACACATTAATACTATGAAGTAATGAGGTCGGATATATGAATGTGTTCGGATTTTGGAATACTCATGATTTGGCCAGGGGCTTGTCCCTGGGGCGCCATTTCGAGCTACTGTTGGTGGCCGCCGTGGGTCTGTCTGGGAGGGAAGTTTTCCCCTTCTTGGACGCCTCGGACTCCAGACGTGTGGAGGCCGTCCTTTTCTTTCTTCCCCCCTGGGGGGGGGATGGCGATCTTCTTCTTCTTTCTCTTCTTCCTCGTCATCCTCGGCGGCGGAGGAATGAGTCTTGCCGTCTTTGGACATCACGTTCGAAGCTCCCTTATTACGGAGGCCACCTCGGGTCCCCTTGGCCTTCTTCTTGGCCTTCTTCTCCGGCGCTTGATAGGGCACCGGAACCAACATCTTTGTCAGAAGCGGGATTTCTGGGTCTTCGGGCAGTGGAGCCGGACAGTGGATCCGCTTCGCCTTCTTTGTCCAGCCCTGAGAAAATCGATAGGGAGGCTTAGGCGTCTTCCTCGAGTAGGCAAGTAAAGGATACACCTTCAAAACATGGAAAAACTTACAGGACTAGCGGGATGGGCTAAGTCGTGCCCGTGGTCCTCGGTTGTCGGCCGCGTCTCATTGGCCTTGAAGAGCACCTTCCAAATGTCTTCGTGTGTGGTGCCGAAGATTTGCAGGAAGGTCTGGTGCTTGGCCGGTTCATATTCCAACAAGTGGCAAGTCCGGCATTGGCACGGAAGGATCCGGCAAATAAGCATCACCTGAATCACATTGACAAGCTTGATTTTATTGTCTGTCATGCTCTGGATGCGCGTCTGTAGTGCTATCAGCTCGTCTGGCGAGGACCAGTCCAAGCCCTTCTCTGGCCAGGAGGTGAGATGCATCGAGGCTCCGGACCTGAATTTGGGAGCCACGACCCAGTTGGTGCCGCGCGGCTCTGTGATATAAAACCACGACTTCTGCCACGCATTGATTGTCTCCATGAAGGATCCTTCAGGCCATGTGACATTGGGCATCTTGCTCACCATGGCGCGTCCGCACTCTGCGTGTTGGCCACTCACCACCTTCGGCTTCACATTGAAGATCTTTAGCCATAATACTAAGTGGGGTTAGATGCGGAGGAAGGCCTCACACACGACAATGAATGCCGAGATGTTGAGGATGGAGTTGGGGGCCAGATCATGGAAATCCAGCCCATAGTAGAACATGAGTCCGCGGACGAACGAGTGGAGAGGAAACCCCAACCCGTAGACAAAGTGGGGGATGAATACAACCCTCTCATGGGGCTCCGGGGTGGGGACGATCTGTCCCTTGGCTAGAAGCCGATGGGCGATTTCTTTGGGCAAATACCCAGCCTCCCGGAGCTGTGTAATATCCTTCTCCTTGACAGTGGAGACCATCCATTTGCCATGCACTCCGGATCCGGACATGGCTGGAGCGCTTTGTTGGGGTGGAAAAGATGAGAACTTGGGCGTTGGAGCTCGAGAATGGGGGAGGCAGAGAGAGAGAAGGCGTGAGTGAAAAGGGGTGAATCCTTATCCCTTTATAAAGGCAGTGAATATCAAGCGCCTCCCCACTTGCCTATTCCCCAAGGGCCGTGCAGATGGGATGGTTAGGTTACCCATGCTCATATTGATGAGAATCCCACAATAAAGGGACACGATCTCTGCTTTGACAAGACGTGCCAATGAAACCGCATCTTGAAATATGGAGCGGCAGGCTAAAAACGGTTCGAATAATGGCCGAGCAGCGACGTGATGTCACGCTACCAAAAAGTTGTCAGTAGATTGGACTCGTGAAATATTATACTCTCTACGGTTGTGTGTGGAATTTGTTTTGCAGAGCCGGACACGTTTCTTGTGTTCAAAGACTATTTTGGAGTATTCGGAGGAGGAACCTGCCTTACAATGCCGAAGACAATCTGCGCTCCGGACACCTCATCATTGAAGCCTGGTTCAGGGGCTACTGAGGGAGTCTTGGATTAAGGGGTCCTCGGACGGCCGGACTATGTAGCATGGGCCGGACTGTTGGGCTATGAAGATACAAGACAGAAGACTTTGTCCCGTGTCCGGATGGGACTCTCCTTGGCGTGGAAGGCAAGTTTGGCGTTCAGATATGTAGATTCCTTTCTCTGTAACCGACTTTGTACAACCGTAGTCCCCTTCATGTCTATATAAACTAGGAAATCATAATCATATGGGCTAGACTTCTAGGGTTTTAGCCATTACGATCTCGTGGTAGATCAACTCTTGTAATACTCGTATTCATCAAGATCAATCAAGTAGGAAATAGGGTATTACCTCCATAGAGAGGGCCTGAACCTGGGTAAACATCGTGTCCCCCACCTCCTGTTACCATCAGCCTTAGACGCATAGTTCGGGACCCCCTACCCGAGATCCGCCGGTTTTGACACCGACACCCGTTGCTTCGGACCGGCCATGGAATGTGCTTGTTGGTGGCGGGGGAGTATAAACTTTACCATTCTGTTTGGGAACCGCCTATAATATATGTAGCATCAAAGATATCCAGATCTCTTGGTTGTTATGTTGACAATGAAAGTATGTGAAAGGATCGAGAAGATGTGTCTAGAGGGGGGGGGGGGTGATTTGACCCTCAACAAGTAAAGATGGCAGTTTTTAAGGTTTTCAAGTTAAGGTTGGCAATTAGCACAATTTCAAGCATTCACAATACAATTCAAGCAAGCATGCAAAGAGTGTATGAGCAGCGGAAAGTAAAGCATGCAACTTGCAAGAAAGTAAAGGGATGGGATTGGAGTGTGCAAACGCAATTGGAGATATAGAGATTTTTGGCGTGGTTCCGATAGGTGGTGCTATCGTACATCCACGTTGGTGGAGACTTCAACCCACGAAGGGTAATGGTTGCACGAGTCCACAGAGGGCTCCACCCACGAAGGGTCCACGAAGAAGCAACTTTGTCTATCCCACCATGGCCATTGCCCACGAAGGACTTGCCTCACTTGGGTAGATCTTCATGAAGTAGGCAATCTCCTTGCCCTTACAGACTCCTTGGTTCAACTCCACAATCTTGATGGAGGCTCCCAAGTGACACCTAACCAATCTAGGAGACACCACTCTCCAAAAGGTAATAGATGGTGTGTTGATGATGAACTCCTTGCTCTTGTGCTTCAAATGATAGTCTCCCCAACACTCAACTCTCTCACACAGATTTGGCTATGGTGGAAAGATGATTTGAGTGGAAAGCAACTTGGGGAAGGCTAGAGATCAAGATTCTGATGGTTGGAATGGAATGTCTTGGTCTCAACACATGAATATGTGGTTCTCTCTCAGAAAATGAATGGTGGAAGTGTATGCATGTTCTGATGGCTCTCTCCATGAATGAAGAATGGGTGGAGGGGTATATATAGCCTCCGCACAAAATCTAGCCATTACACATAGATTCCCAAACTCGGTGAGACTAAATGGTGAAACTCGGCAGACCGATTCAGGTCAAAATGTGAATGTTAGAGTTTTCGGTGGGACCGACAAGGTCAACTCGGTGGGACCGATGTGCAAGGGTTAGGGTAAAACCTCAACTCAGTTTGACCGATTACACAAACTCAGTGAGACCGATTTTGGCAAACATAGAATTGGTCAAGCAAACTCGGTGGGGCCGATTGCACAAACTCGGTGGGACTGAAATTATTGCAACAAGTAACAGAGAATTTGCAAGCCCATCTTCGTGAGACCGAGATCCCATCAGTGAGACCGAACTAATTAGGGTTTGGTAGTGGCTATGTCAAATGAACAAGGTGGTGCCGAATAGATCAAATTAGTGGGGCCGAGTTTGACTTTTAGGTTTAGGACATATGTGGAAGTGAGAAAGTGGTTGAGGGTTTTAGAGCATATCACTAAGCACTTTGAGCAAGCAAGCCATTAAGCAACACCTCATCCCCTTTTAATAGTATTGGCTTTCCTATGGACTCGATGTGATGTTGGATCACTAAAATGAAAATGTAGAGTCTTGAGCTTCTGCCAATGTTTGTCCTTAACAACTTGAAGGGGTTCCACATCCTCTTGTCCATGCCACTCCAATGTTGAACTTATTTTAAATATACTTGGTAGAAATATTTGTCCAACAAGAGATATGTTGACATTAATTACCAAAATCACCCAGGGAGCACTTGTGCTTTCAGTATGCCGCTCAAAATATTATTTATTTCTGTTTTAAGACTCGAGCTCTCGCACCTCTACAAATCCCTGCTTCCCTCTGCGAAGGTCCTATCTATTTACTTTTATGTTGAGTCATCATCCTCTTATAAAAAAGCACCAGTTGGAGATCACCACTGTCATTTGTATGCATTGTTATTAATTTACATTGAGTATGACTGTGACTGGATCTATTTTACCATGAATTACAATGTCTAGTCATCCCTTGATCTTCAAGGGTGCTCTGCATTTATGTTTTGCAGTCTCAGAAAGGGCTAGCGAGATACCATCTTGTTATATCATATTATGATTATTTTGAGAAAGTGTTGTTATCTGAGATTTATTATCATTGCTCTCTAGTTGATTACTCCATTGATATGAGTAAATGTGAGACCTAAATGTTATTGCGAATGTGGTTAGTTCATAATCTTTGCTAAAAACATGAATGCTGGCTTTACATATTTGCAACAACAAGATCAAACAGAGTTTGTAAAAGTTTTTTTATCACTTTCAGTTTGTCAACTGAATTGCATGAGGACAAGCAAAGGTTTAAGCTTGAGGGAGTTGATACGTCTCCAATGTATCTACTTTTCCAAACACTTTTGCCCTTGTTTTGGACTCTAACTTGCATGATTTGAATGGAACTAACCCGGACTGACATTGTTTTCAGCAGAATTGCCATGGTGTTATTTTTGTGCAGAAATAAAAGCTCTCGGAATGACCTGAAACTTCACGGAGTCACGTTTTGGAATTAATAAAAAATATTGGCAAAAGAATCAACAGAAGTGGGCCCACACTCTGTCCACGAGGGTGCAGGGCGCGCCCCCTGCCTCGTGGGTCCCCTGGACCTCCACCGACCTCAACTCCAACTCTATATATTCACGTTCGGGGAGAAAAAATTTAGAGAGAAGGATTCATCGCGTTTTACGATACGGAGCCGCCGCCTAGCCCTGTTCTTCCTTGGGAGGGCTGATCTGGAGTCCGTTCGGGGCTCCGGAGAGGGGAATCTGTCGCCATCGTCATCATCAACCATTCTCCATCACCAATTTCATGATGCTCCACTACTAGAAAAACCCCTACTAATGGCGCACCTATTATGGCTATTAATGGCGCATCTGTGGTGCGCCATTGATAGCACGCCATTAGTAATTTTTACTAATGGCGCACCACATGGTGCGCCATTAGTATCTGGTATACTAATGGCGCACCCCGGGTGCACCATTAGTATATGCCAGGGTGCGCCATTAGTATGCCTCCCAGGGGCCATGTATACCCAGGTGCTTTGGCATACTAATGGCGCACCACCTCTGGATGCGCCATTAGTAACCGCGGCATACTAATGGCGCACTGCCCAGTGATGCGCCATTAGTATGCACTGTCATACTAATGGCGCACTGTCATGTGATGCGCCATTAGTATGAATATTAGGTTTTTTTTATTTTTTTATTTTCTGTTTTTTGCACAGGTTACAAAATGTATAGTTTGACAAAATATAGACAGCACACATCAACAACAGATTCATCAAATGTATAGTCTTTGAATACAATTCATCATATTAGTCTCCGAATACAATTCATCATATTAGTCTCCGAATTGAAAAGACCGAACAAAGATAGAACATTATATTACAAGTCTCGAGACCGCGAGTAGCGAGTCTGTCTTCACATTACAAGTCGATATCGATCATCTAAACTACCATCACATAGAAGAGAGCTGCGGTCATCACGATGAGCATCATCACGATGAAACTCGTCTTCATCCGGTTCCTCCAACGCTCCCTCCCCTCTCCCGCTAGATAGCGGGCGTATCTAGATTCGGCCTCGGCCCTAGTGGTGTACCCTTTGTAACTGTTACCGCTGAATCGGTGACCTGTCTCCGACACTCCTCCCAGTCATCGTAGACTCCGGGAACCTTACCCTTGTACACGACATACGTCGGCATCGCTATGCACTAGCCAAACGAAACGTTAGTACCAATTCACAGACAATACATAAGCAATATATAAGTATGCAACAGAACGATCGGAAAAGAAAAGCAAGACATTAATAGCATCGATTACATCTAAGTTGAACGACTCTGGAAACCAAAGAGACATACTACAAGTTCATTAAAGTTTAATTACAACATGAGCCAATCGATGTTTCAGAACTAGACAACTCAACTCAAGGGACCGGAGCGTGGATGAAGCCGCCGTCTATCGTGGGAGTCATGAAAGAACGGGCGTTGTCATCCTGCATTTGTAGCATTGTGTCGATGTCACTGTTGGACGGTTGATTTCTGAGGTAGAACTGCCCCGAGGTACGAAGGACATCTTGATGGATGATTTCCGCAAACTCCGACTGGATGCGAAAGAATTCTTGTCGGAGGTCCGCGTCCTGGATTGCCGACACGCTCGCGGCCCAATCTTTGAGTTTACTCGGTAGAAGAAGTTGATGATGGTCCCGTACGATCGCCCGCATGTGATGGATGGCGTAGTAGGCACCCTTCTGACCGCCAGGCGGCTGCTTGACGCAGCAGAACGTCGTATTGTGGGAGAACACGTGCTTGCCGTACTTACGAATAGGCCTGGTGATGGTGCCTCCAGATTGGGCGTAGCCGGGGAGAACATCATCAAGAACCTTCTTGACATTTGTGTAGTCTACGTTCGACTGACGGTCCGGGTCGAAATACGTGGCCATAGAATATTTGGGGCTTAGGAGGATGAGCGTGCAACATGTGTCACTGCAGAAAACACGGAATGTTAAAAGAAAAACGATCGAAATGTAAGAATTCATATGTTATGGGCCGGTTGAGGGGAGGACTTACTCGGGAAAGTAAGGCACGAGGAAGTTATCCTTATCTTGGTTTGCCAGAATGACGCCTTCGAGGTAAGAACTCGCGACTTGCCGGTCCCCAGCGCTGCCCAAGATCTTGGCACGCATGTAGAAGGGGTCGACTATCACGATGTCCGGGGTCTTGTCGCGAATGATCCGCATCTCCATACTCAGCGAAAATAGCTGAACGAAGGTGTAGTGCAGCGGATGAAGGTTCAGCATAGCGTGGATGTCATCAAAACGCAGGATGATCGTACGCCCGATGGAGTTATCCACAAAGCCCTTGCCCTCTGGCACATTGGCCGCGAAAACCGGGTATGCCACATCCTTCTCTCTGAGACGCCACTTCTCCAAAGCAAGAACACTGTCATGCAGACTCCGCATAGCACCGGTTGCAGCATTGAGCATATTTGTCGGTAGCATCGCCCTACCCGCCACATGCACCCTCCTCGAGATATCCTGCGGTGAAGGTGGCCCGTCCTGAGCACGGATCGTACTCGGTGCCGGCTGGCTCGCACCCTTCTTAGTCTTTCTTTTGCGTGCCTTCTTCTTCTCCTGTAATGGGACCGAGTTCTGCTCACAGACCGCCTTCTTGAGTGTGTTGGGGCTGATAATATTTCGCACCTCGCCTATCTGAGGCTCGGTGAAGTCGGCAGCTGGAGGCGTCTCTTAAGAGCTGAACGCCAGACGGCGCCTGTTGCAACTTGGCTTCTCCGCGGTACGAGCTAGATCGCACACGTCTTTTGTTGGGTTTGGTTCTTGAGAAGGAGGCCCCATGAAGTCGCCATCGTACCCATGCTCGGCAAAGTACTGATCGACATTGCCAAATGTATCATCGTCGTCGTCGTCGTCGTTCTGATCCTGTGCCATATGCATGTTTGGATCCAGTGGCATAGGGATGTCCGGCACCGTTACGGCGGTCTTGCCATGGGGCCGACTTGGCGCCGGCACGACTGGCGGTGTTGTCTTTGGGGTGGTGTCCCCCGCCCCCAAACGAATCTGGCTCTTCGGCCAAAGCAGGGGCCAGTTCAGGCAGGCGCTGAGGGTCATCACGTCTTCATCGTCGGCCCCGACGGGTCGAATCGGAGGTAACAAGTCGTCGCAGCCTGGCAGCACCCGAACCAGTTGAACCCTAAACAAGTTGGGTGGCATCTGGGTACCGTGGAACAAGGGGTTGCCCGGTTGAACGATTTTGCCCTTGGCGACATCGACCAACTCGTTGTTCACAAAGTGGAGGAGAGTGCACGGAACGTCGGCGGCGCCCTGCGAAAACATGTAGGGCGTCAGGGATGCCCAGTCAAAGGCAAGGAGATGAAGTCCTCGGCCGAGAGAGGCTTAATTAGTTACCGTGATGATGGCGTCGAGCTCGGCTAATGTCGAGGCACCGCCAACGGCGGGCGTGCAGTTGACGGAGGGGCCGCTTGCTGAAGAGGTGCCGGCCGGCGTACACCCGGGTGCATTAAGCTCCCGTGCCGGCGTCGGAGACACCAATGCCGCCTCCGCCGGAGGCACCAATGGCCCCGCCATCGCATTATGCGAGTTGCTGGCCGTGAAGCTAGGAATCGGGGGCGGCCCCTGTTGGCCGCCCACAATCCACGCACTCAACCCCGAGATCAAGGTAGGCACAAGGGCGGTGATCGTCGCTCCGAGTCGTTGTTCCACTTTCTCTTGGACAATCTCCGGAATCCGCGCCACCTGTGCCTTGAGTTCTTGAACCTCTCGCGCCTGGCTTTCCGAGCTGGTCTTTTTCTCCTTCCGCACACCAGCGGTATAGTATGACCCCCATTTTGTCGACAAGCCTTTGCCGGCCACACGACCAGCTGACGTCGGCTTACTGAGCTTATCCTTGTTCTTCATTACATTCAACCCCCTATTTAGAGTGGTGTCCCAAGGGTTGCTCTTAGTCGACTCCGCGCTACTGCTTTCAGTCGCCTGCGGAAGGAATGTGAACCATTTAGAAATTTGGCTTCATTAATTAGAATGCAACCATATGGAGCTAATTACGCGGGCCTTACCAGAACAAGCTCAAGCGCCCTGGTCTTCGGATCCGTGGTAAGCTCCTTTGTTATCGGGTCCTCCTTGTACCGGGCCCTGACATAGTTCCTAGTCTGCTTGTTACCGCTGTATTTCTCGAAGCGGGGCAGTAGGCCTTGCTCGGCACGGTCCGCGTCCTCCTTGTCCCATATAGGCTCCGCCACTCTGTAACCGCCGGGACCGAGTGTGTGTTCCCCTATGTTCAGCTCCCGCATTTGTTTCCCCCACTCACTTGATTGGGAGCTTGCGGTGCTCGAGCAATTGATCTTGAAGTCGTTGTAGTCATCTTCGGTGATCGAAGGATTTTTCTCCTTGATCTTCTGATAACTCTCACCTTTCTCGATCATTCTCTTCACATTGCTTTTCCAAGTAGACAGGGCCTTGCTCATCTTCGTGAGGGCAGCATTGTTCACTTTATTCCCTTTGAGGCTTGTGTTTTCAAATTCAGCGGGGAACTTGTATCGTTCGTGCAGCTTCATGAAGAGGAGGTTGCGCAAATTCCCTCGGTCAGGATGCCTCAGGTTCTCGGTGTTGATCGAGACGGTGCTCCGGACAATGCACCCGAGCTGAAGCGAGTACCCCTTGACTATTCGTTCGGGCGCCGTTGGATTCCCGTTGGAGTCCACTTCAGTAACTTCCTCCTTGAGGGTGCGGAGCACGATCGGGCGCCGGTCCTTCCGTTGCCTCTTCGGTTGGCTGCCATCTGTGCGTGCGCCGCCATCATCAGTGGTGGCATCCTCGGCGGCACCATCAGTGGTGGCATCAGTGTGGTCATCCTCGGCGGCACCATCCGTGGTCTCAGGATCGGTGGGGAAGGCGGCGGCCTCATACAAGTGAGGTTGTTCCTCCATCTCCTGGGACAGCTCCCAGAATGCCTTGCCGCCCGAACCCCCGGCCTCATCGTTGTGGGCCATGTTTCTCTCTAAATAGAAACAAAGTTTGGTCAAAAAGTTGGTTATTGTCAAGGAACAAGATCTCTAAGTTGACCAAATAACCTAATTCTCGAGGAATGTCGCCAAAAAGTTGGTTATTGTCAAGGAACAACTGAGAGATGTTTGTGATATTGCCTAGGTGTTTTGGGATAGAACCTGTTAGTGTGTTGTTGCTAAGGTCCAAGTCCACGTTCTCTGGGTAACCTAGTTCTTGAGGGGTGTGTCTAGAAAGTTCACTCTTCTTTTTAGAAGACAAGCGTCTGAAATGGTATTGCCTTTCCTTAATTTGTACTATTTTTTCATTGTGTTGAATACTTATGTGGGTGAGTGTATTTGTAATTACTTTTTACTACACCGCAGGGTGTTCAAACACGCGGAGAGGATAAACGCTAGCAGGCTGATCATTGCATATCATTCATAACCATGAATGAAGGCTCAATGGACCAAGGAAAGAAAACCTACACAAACACAAGGATGACTATTGGAGACACTCAGGCCTGCTGCTTTGTGTTGATTGTTCAGAAGCTAGGGAATGTCCATTATATATAGATGCAGAGAAGCTTCGGCCGTGGGGAAGGTCAACCCCTATATTTTAAGTGGAGGGCCAAGAGATAAGCTAAGCTGCAAATTATGAATCTGCGTCGAAAATTGCACCACATTCAGCATAGGGCAGGAGACGCCTACCCTAATGAATATGTTATTCTCACACCTCATCACTTGCTGAACTTGTAAATCATTTCCGTGAAAACAATCAAACGGTTTTCAGCGACAAGTGATACAAGGAACTAAACTGGGTTTCAGCTCTACATGGGCCAGAGTGGACTTGAGCAAATGTGTGTATGTGATGTGCCCCAACAGGGTAAACTTATTAAGATATACTCCAATCTTCATCAAGTTGCAGTTTTGAAATGTTGGCAGTTTTTCTAGCTGATGAAAGGAAACAATTTCCTTCCTGGACCATCGAGTCATGCACACGTTGGGTTAATGCGCAAACGAACTCCGATGAAGAAAAATAGAAAGTATATGGCATAAAGGGGTCTAGACTTGTGCAATTTTGACATTTAGGGTTACCCGAATGCATGTGTTATGACTTCTGAAGCCAGACAGAAACTCCGATTATTTTTGGTTCTGTACATGATGCAAAATGGATGGATGGATGAATATAATGAAGCAAGTAATTGTCCTGCCTTGGAAATTAAGCTGGTGCCTACAGGTATATGTATGTATTGTTCGGTTGGTCCTGAAAAACAAAAGCTATCTAGCTAGTATGCTATGCAAATTAAGCTGCAGATAGCTTATTGTCTCCTCTCACTATCTCTCTATCACACATGGCAAGCAAGGGTGTCTGAGTGTGTGAATAAAATACTAAACTAATCCAACCACGAAAGCAAATTAATTTTTATTTCGGTTGAGAATCGGGCACCTTCTAGGTCAAGAAAATTGGGCATGACCTTTGCTAATTTTCTTGACCTAGGAGTGCCCCATTTCTCAACTGAAACGGAAATTAATCAACGTTTCAGGAGAAAGGGGTTATTTTAGAAGATCACAAGTAGCAGCAGCATCACTTGACAAAATCACAACTAGCAGCAACAACTCGCAGATAGCAGCAGCAGCATCACTTGACAAGTAGTACAGCAGCAGCAGCATGCATGCACTGGTCCATGGCACAAAGTCCATGACCCAGAATAGAGCACTTTACTAAAAATGAAGAAGAAAAAAGGCATGCATGCACTGGTTGTAGCAAATCATCAGTTAATTAAGAATAGTTTTAGAGGTAACTAACTGAAACTATTTATCATGTTGACAACAGTAGCATGTGGACCTATCATGGTGATTTCATATCAAAATAGAGGAGTACTCCTGTTCATTTGGAGAACTCATACAACAATTGTTATGCATCAAACTTGGGATCAACAGTAGCATGTGACAAACAAATTATACATCAGGAATAAAGCATCAACTTTGTCAAGCGTATGAAATTGCTTAGGTTCAACAGAAAACAAAAATGCCCTGTCAATTTTCAATGCCCTGTTTAATTGACCAAACAAGTGTTTTTATAGGCATAATACAGCAGCACAGCCCCATAATGATACCACGGGCCCCCTGTCTCATTGTAAATAGACAAGTAGTACTGTCCATCATGTATTATCTAATACTGTATATTCTTGCTAGGAGGAAGACCAACTTTCTGGGTAACTAGTGTATAAACTAAACAGTATAGTCAATATCAGCCTGACAAAACAGAACTGAAAGCATTCTGAGGTTGAACAGAAACCTAATCAGGCAGTTTTACTAGACAAAGACGGCAGCAAACAAAATAACAGGCCAACCAATGAAACCTAAAGAAGAATGATCCAATTGACATAAAAGTACGCATTGACACCCACATTCCACAAGAAAATTGACAGCATGACCAATGAAACCTAAAGAAGCATGATCCAATTGACAGCAAGTATACATCAGCACACCTAGCATCACCATCTAGTCATAAAGCGCGTCCAGTTCATAATTACACCTAGTCAAGAGTCAAGACAAGCTTAACTTTCAGGAAAGTTGATGCACATTTCCACGAAAGCCCACCAAACAAATTGCATCAGTTTCATAATTTGTAACGCAAAGGTGCAATGGATCCAAATAAATTCAGATGCAAAATGAGTACATAGGTGCCGAGGGGAGGAGAGGAGGAGAATTCAGATGCAAAAGCTCACCTTAGCAGCAGCTTGGATTCAATGGAGCTTGGAGGGGAGGAGACGGTGCCGAGGCCGTGCGGGAAATGACGGCGCTGCGCGGGTTTCTCCTCTCCTCTCCTCCTCGAAGGAGTGTGGCGGGCTGCTGCAATGGAGAAGGGGCTAGGGTTAGGATGGATAGAAGCAAGCAGCCGAGGGGGGAGGGGGCAGCTCACCTGGCTTGGCGTCGAGGGAGAGGAGGAGCCGCTCTGCTTGCTTGGCGTCGAAGGGGAGGAGGAGCCGCTCTGCTTGCTTGGCGTCGAAGGGGAGGAGGAGCCGCTCTGCTTGCTTGCTGTCATGCATTGTTGTCATAACACTTTAATCAATCAACACATATACTAATATAGGCTAATCTGACCATATATTTGACATACATCAACACAGTTTGTATTATTGCAGCAAGAATTCACACAAATATGGCAGCAATAATTCACACAAACACAACAACAATATGGTATCTATCTCACATATGGAAGCAAGCACAAACAGGGATTTGTACATCAGAAAAGTAGATTTTTTACCTCACAGAGAGCTGCCGGGATAGAGCTTTGGCGAGGTAGGTGGTGCAGCTTGGATTAGCAGCAGCAGCAAGTTCCCGGAGTGAAGAGGCTTGTCGGGCAAAGGAGGAAGTGGGGATGGAGGCGTTCGTCGGTGGTGGCTGGCCGGTGCTCCTCTCCTCTTGTAGCTGCAGCGGCAGGAGAAGAGCCCCTGCCCGCGGAGTGGAGGGGATCTTCACGCGGACGGGGATAGAGCTCGAGGTGGTCCGCGGACGGCGGCGCCTGGTCGTCACGGCGGAGGAGGGCCGGTGGTCGCGGGGACGACGGTGGTCGCGGGGACGATGTCGGGGTCGCGGGGTCGCGGGAGAGAAGAAGCACGCGAGCAGCGGCGTGGTCGATGGGAGCAGCTCGAGCAGAGGTGGCGGCGGATCTGGCCGGCGTCGAGGGCGGCGGGGCGGCGGGGCGGCGGCGTCGGGAGAGGAGAGGGGAAGGGGATCGAGGGCGAGGGCTCGGGCGAGGGAGAGGAGAGGGGAAGGGGATCGAGGGCAAGGGCTCGGCCGAGGGAGAGAGAGGGGATCGAGGGCTCGGGCTCGGGCGAGGGAGAGAGAGGGGATGCGTATGAAGTAGGGGGGCACAATACTAATGGCGCACCACCCCTCGGTGCGCCATAAGTATATACATGCTAATGGCGCACCTCGGCCTGGTGCGCCATTAGTATTTTTTTTATTTCCGCTCGAGCCAACAGGTTATCACCCACGTGACCTCATCCACATCAACTCCCCTCTACTAGCTCGACTGGTCAGGTGCCAGTTCTCACACCAGGAGGTCCTGGGTTCGATTCCTAGGCTCCACAAAAAATTTTTTATGCATTTTAAAATGCTGTTTGATACTTATTTTTTTTAAATATGTTCAAACTTGTTTAAATCATAACAGTAATTTTTTTTATAAGACAGTAATATTTTTTTATAAGACAGTAATTTTTTTATAAGACAGTAATTTTTTTATAAGACAGTAATTTTTTTTTAAAATATCATCA
>NC_057798.1:422614763-422624045 GCF_018294505.1 Triticum aestivum
GCGAGGTGGGATAGCGATCGAGATGGAGGGGGATCGAGATCGAGTGTCCATGAAATTTAAAAATATTCATGATAGTTCAAAAAGTGCCCATGAAATACAATCGAGAAATGAAGGCTGCGATTTAAATACAATCGATCTTAGCTAGCTATCTGTTAACAATCTTCTTGCCCTTCTTTTTCGCAAATGGAGTTCTTCTGTGGAACGGACGTCCTTTAGGTAGGGTGGTCCTGCTTCTTCTTGTGGTGTATGCTGCTACTTCATCATCGTCGTCATGTTCGATCCTCGGGTCGCCGTACTTGTCGAAGTCTTGCTCATTGGCTACTCCATCCATTCCGATGATCTTCCTTTTGCCTCTCCTCACGACAACACGACTGGGCTTTGGCGGGTCGGTAATGAAGAAGCATTGGTCCACTTGGGAAGCCAGTACCCATGGCTCATTTTTCGCGGTGATGTTTGCGCCCGCGGTCTTGGATTTGGCTTCGGGTATAACCATGGTGGTGAAATATTGGTCTTCTTTTATGATGTTCTTGGCCCATCTGACACGGAACATCGGGACCTTCTCTCCAGCGTAGCTCAGCTCCCAGATCTCCTCGATCCTTCCGTAGTATCTGTCCTTGTCGTTACCGGTGTAGGATTCCATCGTTACCCCGGAGTTCTGATAACCATCGCTCTTCATGTCCTTGGCCTCGGTGTAGAATGTGTAGCCGTTGATATCGTACGCCTCATAGGTCATCAGGTTGTGCTCGGCGCCCTGTGACAAGGCGAATATGAGTTGTTCTTCCGCGGAAGAATCCTCATGTAAAGGGTACGACAGAAGCTTCTGCTTGAACCAACGCGTGAAACATGAGTTGTGCTCTTTGAGTATATCTCCGTCCGTCGTCTGTTGGCCTCGGTCATTGTACGTCCTCTTAATAAAGGTTTTGTGCTCTACCACCCAAGGATCGACCACGTCTATGTGTTGTAGCGCGACTAGGTTTGCTCTTTCAAAGTCGGCGAGTCGACCCTCGAAGTCGACATGCATTTCACGGCGACCCTCACGGTGACCCCATCCAGCGAGCCTGCCGAGGTGCCTGTTGACGGGCAGACCAACGGGGTTCTCGATGCGTAGATAATTCGTGCAGTAGGAGATGCACTCTTCGGTCAGAAAGCCCCTGGCTATGCTTCCCTCTGGACGTGACATGTTGCGAACGTATCCTTTGATGACACCATTCATCCTTTCGAATGGCATCATGCTGTGCAGGAACGTCGGCCCGAGTTGGATGATATCCTCCACTATATGGACCAGCAGATGCACCATAACGTCGAAGAATGCGGGCGGGAACTACATCTCAAGCTCGCATAGTATCACCACGATCTCTTAATGTAGCCTTCTGAGTTGCCTCACGCCAATCGACTTCCGAGAGATGACGTCGAAGAAGTTGCATAGGCCAAATAGCGTTTCACGGACGTGCGCGTCCATGATCCCACGGATTGCAACTGGAAGTATCTGCGTCATCAGCACGTGACAGTCGTGAGACTTCATCCCGCTGAACTTCTGCTTCGCTGGGTCTAGGTATCTGCTTATCTTCCCCGCGTAACCGTAAGGAAGTTTTACTCCTAGGAGGCAGGTGAAAAACTGCTCGATCTCCTCCTGACTTAGAGTGAAGCACGCGGGAGGGTAGTCATTTCCGGTCTTCTTGGCCTTTTTGCCTTTGCGACAACTTTCTGTGTCCTGCTTCGCCTCATCATCATCATCATCATCATCATCATCATCATCATCATCATCATCATATATAGCGTGAAGCTCCTGCCTGATGCCCATTGATTTCAAGTCTGCCCTTGCTTTCGGCCCATCTTTGGTCCTCTCTGGCATGTTGAGCAGGGTACCAAGCAGACTCTCGCACACGTTCTTCGTGATATGCATGACATCAAGGCTGTGAGGCACACGGTGGATCTTCCAGTACGGCAAGTCCCAGAAAATAGACCTCGTTTTCCATACCTTCAGCAGCGGCTCTGGTGCCTTTTGCTTCTTTCCCGGCAGTGGGCAGTCTTTCCAATTTTTCAACAGCTTGTCTATTTCCTCGCCGATCCTCGTACACGAGCGTTTTCGGGGTTCGGTTTCACCATCGAACAGATCCTTGCGTTTCCTCCACGGGTCATTGTCGCGAAGCCACCTTCGATGTCCCATGAACACGGTTTTCGAAGACCCGAGATCTCTATCTAGCTGGCAATACGTTGTGTCATCCATGCACCTTACGCATCCAGAAAATCCGTGGACTACCTGCCCCGCAAGATATCCGTAACCGAGATAGTCGTGCACCGTCGTGAGCAGTGCGGCTCTCATAGGGAAATATTCTTTCTTTGCGGCGTCCCACGTATTGGCTGGCGTTTTCCACAGCGTGTCAATCTCCTCTTTCAGCAGCCCCAGATACAGATTGATGTCGTTCCCTGGTTGTTTCGGCCCTTCAATTAGCATACTCATGTGAATGTACTTCCTCTTCATGCACAACCAGGGGGGAAGGTTGTACATCCACACGAACACAGGCCAGGTGCTATGTGTGCTTCTCTGGCTGCCAAATGGATTGACTCCATCGGTGCTCGTGCCTAGCATGATGTTCCTTGGATCGTTCCCAAATTCTGGGTATTCGAAGTTCAACGCTTGCCACTGGCTCGCATCCTTAGGGTGACTTAGCATCTTGTCTTTTTTATCTATCTCCGGATCATTTGCGTCATCTTCTCGCTTCTTCTCCTCCCTATCCGCGTGCCAACGCAGGAGCTTTGCTACCTTAGGGTCCGTGAAATACCGATGCCGACGAGGAGTGATCGGAAAGTACCACACCACTTTTCGAAGAGCTTTCTTCCTCTTCTTGTATCGAGTGACACCGCACACCGGACATATGGTAGACTCCGCGTGCTCATCCCGATAAATGATGCAATTGTTCATGCACACATGGTATTTCACGTGCGGTAAATCCAGAGGACACACGATTTTCTTTGCCTCCTCCAAACTAGTCGGGCACTTGTTCCCCTTGGGAAGACGTTCGTGCCAGAATGACATGTTCTCGTCGAAGCATGCGTCGGTCATTTTGTGTTTTACCTTCATCTCCAGAGCCATGAGCGTTACTTTCAGGCGGGTATCCTCGGGCCTGCATCCTTCATACAATGGAGTAACCACGTCTAACTCAAGTTGATCCATCTTGGCTTTCTCTCGGGCGGCAGCTCTTGCGTTATCCATCTGCTTGAGAAGTAGCTCTTGAATATGAGGGTCCTGCACCCAGCCCATCGATGGTCCAGCGTCGTCTGCTCCGCCGGCATCATCATCATGTCCCGCATCTTCTACATGATGACTGTGTACAGCATCACCGTCGTGATCATCTCCTGGGGATTCTTTGTCTTCTCGCCCCCCTGAGCCGCGGTGGTTGTCTTGTTGCCCTTCCTCATTTCTTGCCTGACCCCCATGGACGACTTCGTAGTCATCTTCATCACCTTGCCACCGATAGCCATCCATGAAACCACGCAAGAGCAGGTGGTCCCGCACCTGCCCGGAATCCGGGTCCGCAATAAGGCTATTCAGCTTGCATCTTCGACACGGACATCTTATCTCCATCTCGTTCTTTTGAAGCATCTCGGCCTTCGCGGACCTCAAAAACCTATTCACGATGCCTTCGGTCATCGTGCGGACCATGGTTGCCTGCGGGGTAGAGCAAAACGATATTTTAGAACCAAGAAAAAAATTTGGCATGACTTTCCCTAAAAATAGGACCAAAAAGAATGCTTAATGCCAAAATTCTCGCCGAAACGGAAATGAATCAACATTCCGGCAAAATATTGGCAACTATCGCATTTCAAATACCGGTACACCTCCAAACACAAACACATATGCAACACCACAAACATATGCAACACCACGAACATACATAGATCTAGCTAGGCCATAAAAAGTGCATGTGCACATTGTTGTAGGGAGAACAACATAAATATAGCTTCCCCCCTTACTTACCTAGCAAAACAAGGTAACTTAACCACTTAATTTGAATGAATCTATGGTGGAAATGAGGTGAAAAAGAGGAGGCACCCGAGACAAGGAGGAGGCGGTGGAGAGAATGAAGTGGGGAGAAAGTGAGTGTGGGAGGAGAGGCTGTCCAGAATATCTTGTTGCTGCCCACTTACTAATGGCGCACCAGCAACAAATGCGCCATTAGTAATCCAGGTTACTAATGGCGCACCCCCAGATGGTGCGCCATTAGTACTTTTGCAAAAAAGGAATAAAAACAATAATACAAAAAATAACATTAGTGGCGCACCTTCCGGCCGGTGCGCCATTACTAGTTACAACTAGTAATGGCGCACCACCAGAGGATGCGCCATTAGTATGTTTGGACAGGCGCACTAGTTCAAAAAAAAATCGGTACTAATGGCGCACCGTGAGCAGGGTGCGCCATTAGTAGTTTCAACACTAATGGCGCATCAGGGTGTGGTGCGCCATTAGTATATACTAATGGCGCACCACATGTCTGGTGCGCCATTAGTGTCAATTCCATCTATAGCCCTTTTCCTAGTAGTGTCACCACCGTGCGTGAGTAATCCTAGCGTAGGATTGCTGGATGGTGATGGGTTGGATGCGATTTACCATGTAATCGAGTTAGTTTTGTTAGGGTTTGATCCCTATTATCCATTATGTTCTAAGATTGATGTTGCTATGACTTTGCTACGCTTAATGCTTGTCACTAGGGCCTGAGTGCCATGATTTCAGATCTGAACCTATTGTGTTTTCATGAATATATGAGTGTTCTTGATCCTATATTGCAAGTTATAGTCACCTACTACGTGTTATGATCTGGCAAACCCCGGAATGACAATAGTCGGGACACTTCCCGGTGATGACCGTAGTTTGAGGAGTTCATGTATTCACTAAGTGCTAATGCTTTGGTCTAGTACTCTATTAAAAGGAGGCCTTAATATCCCTTAGTTCCATTAGGACCCCGCTGCCACGGGAGGGTAGGACAAAAGATGTCATGCCAATTCTTTTCCATAAGCATGTATGACTATATTCGGAATACATGCCTACATTACATTGATGAACTTGAGCTAGTTCTGTGTCACCCTATGTAATAACTGTTGCATGATGAATTGCATCCGATGTAATTATCCATCATTGATCCATTGCCTACGAGCTCATTTCATATTGATCTTTGCTAAGTTACTTCTGCGTTGCCACTGCTACGATTGCTACAAAACTGCTACTATTACTTTTGCCACCGTTAACGTTACTTCCATACTACTTTGCTACAAAATACTTTGCTGCAGATATTAACTCTTTCAGGTGTGGTTGAATTGACAACTCAACTACTAATACTTGAGAATATCATTTGGCTCCCCTTGTGTTGAATCAATAAATTTGGGTTGAATATTCTACCCTCGAAAACTATTGCGACCCCCTATACTTGTGGGTTATCACTTGTCATGCAACAAATCGTCTATATCTTCACAAGCTACTCCTCAAGATAGCATACGAGCTTCTCACCGGTAACAAACCCCAAGTTGGATACTTTCGGGTATTCGGCTCAAAGTTCTATATTCTTGATAAGCATCGTCATTCGAAATTTGCTCCTAAATCTCATGAAGGTTTCCTACTCGGCTATGGCTCAAACTCTCACACATACTGTGTCTACAACAATTTGACCCGAAAGGTTGAAGAGACGGTAGATGTGAAGTTTGATGAATCTAATGGCTCACAAGTAGAGCAATTGCCAATTGATGTAGGTGACAAAGATCCTTCGGAAGCAATACAAGACTTGTCTATTGGAAAGATTTGCCCAACAGAGGTGAAGGTGAGTACCTCGTCCGTTCAAGTGGAAGCCTCAACTTCTAGCCAAGGTGAACCACAAGTTGACTTGGAGGCATTCACAAGTGGAACACATCAAGATGATGGAAACGAGGATGTACAACAAGATGAACCTCATCGACCTCCTTCTCCACCACCACGAGAGAACAACAACACCAACGACAATGAAGAAAGACAAGAATAAGAACAAGACAATGTAGAGGATGTTCCACCCTGAACCAAACAAAAGCTCTCACAATTTCGAGCAAGAGTCTCAAGAGATCATCCCGTCGAACAAATCATTGATGCTATTCAAACCGGGAGCATTAATCGCTCTAAAACTCGTTTGGCTAACTTTTGTAAACATTACTCGTTCATTTTTAGTATTGAACCTATGAAGGTCAAAGATGCTCTTGATGATATGGATTGGGTAAACGCCATGCATGAAGAGCTACCCAATTTCGAGAGGAACCAAGTGTGGACGTTGGTTGAAAATCCCGATGAGAAGCACAATGCCATTGGAACCAAATGGGTGTTTCGGAATAAGGAAGATGAAGATGAAGAAGTTGTACGCAACAAGGCTTGTCTTGTCGCTCAAGGCCACACTCAAGTCGAAGGTATGGACTATGGTGAGACATATGCTCCCATTGCTAGACTTGAATCCATTCGCATCTTACGTGCTTATGCCAATCATCATGATATCACTTTATATCAAATGGACATTAAAAGTGCATTTCTTAATGGTGGAATTGAGGAGGAAGTTTATGTTAAACAATCTGCCGGCTTTGTTAATCCCAAGAAAGCCGATCATGTTTACAAACTTCACAAAGCTCTTTATGGTCTTAAACAAGCTCCTAGAGCACGGTATAAATGCTTGACTAAGTTCCTTATTGAAAAAGGCTTCGAGATTGGAAAAATTGATTCTACACTTTTTACAAAAAGGGTTAATGGTGAATTATTTGTGTGCCAAATTTATGTGGATGATATCATATTTGGTTCGACTAACCCTCATTTTAATGAAAAGTTTGGAAGGCTAATGTCGGAGAAGTCTGAGATGTCTATGATGAGTGAACTCAAGTTCTTTCTTGGTTTGCAAATCAAGCAAACTAAGGAGGGTACCATTGTTCCCAAACAAAGTACACCAAGGATTTATTCAAGAAGTTCAACATGCAAGAATGCAAAGGTATGAATACACCCATGCCTACTAGTGGACATCTTGACTTGACTAAGGATGGCGAACCGGTTGACCAAAAGGTTTACCGATCTATGATTGGTTCATTGTTATATTTATGTGCCTACCGTCCCGATATTATGCTAAGTGTGTGCATGTGTGCACGATATCAAGCGGCCCCCAGAGAATGTCATCTTAAGGCTGTGAAAAGGATAGTGAGATACTTAATTCATACACCAAACTTTGGCATTTGGTATCCTAAGAGGTCTTGTTTAATCTTGTTGGCTACTCCGACTTGGACTATGCCGGTGACAAGGTTGATAGAAAATCCACTTAGGGTACTTATCAATTTCTTGGTAGATCTCTTGTGTCTTGATCCTCCAAGAAACAAAACTCGGTATCCTTATCCACCATCGAAGCGGAATACATTGCCGCCAGTTCATGTTGTGCTCATTTACTTTGGATGACCCAAACTCTTAAAGATTATGTTCTACATGTGAAACATGTTCCATTGCTTTGTGAAAATGAAAGTGCTGCTAAGATTGCTCATAATCCCGTGCAACATTCTTGAACTAAGCATATTGAAGTTTGTCATCATTTCATTCGAGATCATGTTGCTAAAGATCTTAAACATGTTCGTACCGGTAAGCCATTGGCGGATATATTCACCAAACCGCTTGATGAGAAAGTGTTTTTTCGTTTGAGAGGTGAATTGAACATCATTGATGCCTCAAACTTGGAGTAGAAACTCCATTTGGATGCATGCAAGGTGTCGATGTCAAAACCGGTGGATCTCGGGTAGGGGGTCCCGAACTGTGCGTCTAGGCAGATGGTAACAGGAGACAAGGGACACGATGTTTTTACCCAGGTTCGGGCCCTCTCGATGGAGGTAAAACCCTACTCCTGCTTGATTGATATTGATGATATGGGTAGTACAAGAGTAGATCTTCCACGAGATCAAGGAGGCTAAACCCTAGAAGCTAGCCTATGGTATGATTGTTGTTCGTCCTACGGACTAAAACCCTCCGGTTTATATAGACACCGGAGAGGGCTAGGGTTACACAGGGTCGGTTACAATGGTAGGAGATCTACATATCCGTATTGCCAAGCTTGCCTTCCACGCCAAGGAAAGTCCCATCCGGACACGGGACGAAGTCTTCAATCTTGTATCTTCATAGTCTTGGAGTCCGGCTAATGATGATAGTTCGGCTATCCGGACACCCCCTAGTCCAGGACTCCCTCAGTAGCCCCCGAACCAGGCTTCAATGACGACGAGTCCGGCGTGTACATTGTCTTCGGCATTGCAAGGCGGGTTCTCCTCCAAATTCCATGTGCTTGCCGAATAGTGTCCGGCTTCCTTATAAATGTCGCGCTCCTTGGCTTCCACGTCCAATAATGGCCTTCTTCCACGTGTCATATGAATGCGAAAAGCCAGGGTATTTTTATGTTTTACCCCCTAGCTGCGCGAATAAGCTGCCTATAAGAGAGGCGAGGATCTAGATCCGAATCACACCATCCTCCTTACGCGAGTATTCATCGAAGCGCCCCTGACAAAAATCCACTCCATCATGGACAGTCGATGCGGCTCCTCCTCTCGCGCTCCCAACCCTCAGCCAGGAGATTGGGGGAGATGTTCAGTCCCGCATAGCGAGCTAGTGCCGCTCCAAGCCGAGGGATATCTTCCCCCAGCCTTTATGGTCCCGGTTCGAGCCGGACTTGCCACCTACAAGGGCGGAAAGCAGGAGGAGAGCGTCCCCAATCCCTCCAAAGGAGAGCGGGTATGCTTCATCCCTTATCTAATAAGGGGACTCAGATTTCCCATACATCCGTTTCTCCGGGGGCTCCTGGAGTTCTATGGGCTCCAGCTTCACCACCTTACGCCTGCCTCCATCCTGCACACGCGGGCTTCGTGGCCCTTTGCGAGCTGTTCTTGGGCATCGAGGCCCATTTTGCGCTGTGGAAGAGATTGTTTTGCCTCGTACCCCGTTCTCATGAGGGGTCGATATATCAAGTGGGCGGAGCCGAAATATGGCGCATCGCCGGGACCAGATATCTATCCGGAACCCCGAAGAAGGCGTCCGAAGACTGGCCTTTGGAATGGTTTTATATGGAGGACGCCCCGTTACCGGACCCAATACGGATCGGCCTCCCGGAGTTCAGCAACGCTCCTCTGAAGAAACGCCTGAGTTGGCGCCCGCGGAGCCCTCAACGGGAGAATGATAGGGACGCCCAATATCTGATGGGCCGAATAAGGTTATTGGCCCATTCCGAATTAACCATGATTGGGGTCATGGCCACATGCACTATG
>NC_057798.1:422624234-422633664 GCF_018294505.1 Triticum aestivum
ACCCCATGTGGGATTTCAATGGGGAGGACGATGCCACCCGTCATGGCCGCAAGGGGCCGGGATCGGTTGCCGATCTGGTGAAGATACTGTCCGGCCTATACAAAGGGGAGAAGGAGGACTTCCTCCGTGTTAGTCCATTGAATGGATTCTCCATGAATAACCCTCGGAGCTGGGTAAGCGGACGTTTATCTATTCGATCCATATTCCCAAAGTTAAGTGTCTCATTTTGCGATTTCGACGCAGGAGCTGCGCCGGGACGTAGAGGGCATACACAGCCTGACTCCACAGCCCGAGGATCCGGAACGATCCCTTGATCCGGCCTCCAAAGAGGATCCGGACATAAAGGTGGAGCTGATCGACGGGGTGTTCCACAAACTTAGCATTAACAATGCTTTGGTCGCCATTACGGCCGACTACCCCGGAATAACTCCGGTTTCCCATGTAACTATGACCGGAGTCCTGATACCATTGCTCACCCGCGCTTATCCCTAACCACCGTATACCAACGATGTTCCACGGGAGGTACCTTCGAGGCGGGAAGCCGAACCCGCGGCGGCTGGCCAACAAGGGGTAGCTCGGCCCAGTAGGCGGAAAAGGGGTGCGGCGCGAATCGAAACGTCGCCGCAACGGTATGACGCACCACCGTGTTTAAAGGAAAGATTCCTGGGAGGTATATTAACGCTCATGATTTTTCCGGGAGAAAGAGCGCTCGCCGGACTGTGTCCGGAGAGGTTGCCAATCGGGCCTCCGCCAGCCAGGCTCCAATGCCTGGTCCGGAGGGGGAGGCGAACACAAGGCGTGCGCCGGATGCTCCTCCAATGGAGGATGCCGTCAGGCTGTCCGCCACCAGGTCTGAGGTGGAGAGCGCCATGAATCATAGGCGCCGCCGGACAGTTCTCTGTGACGCGTGTTTCTCCCCCGAGGCATTGAATGCCTTTAATGCGGGAGACGCGCACCTCCATGCCACTCGAGATGGTCTAACCAGAGCCACGGAGCAGTATGTGAAAGACATACGGGTGAGTGAGTTTTGACCACTTATATATATTAGTAGCCCCCGAGACTTAAAATAGTTAGAATAACTGATTTAAGGATCATTTGTTGTGCAGGATCTTTTGGAAAAGAATACCCATCTGTCCCAGGAGCTTCAAGAGTGCAAGGCCCAACTTGAGGCCGCACTAGCCGCCATAGGGGGAGCCACAGAGACCCCCTCTGGTAATACATACTTCAAAAGATAAGTAGTTTATGAAGTGCGGCGTGTGTATAAGTCTGACAATAATATTGCAGATGGCGCCGGACTAGATCCGGACAAGCAACAACTACTGCGCCAGCTGAAGGCCGGCGAGAAGGTGCTTATGAGGGTGCAGCAAGAGAGGAACAAACTCCAAGATGCCAACACCCAGCTGGGCGAGGAACTGAAAGATGTTCGGGCCCAGCTGTCTGACTCCGTGAAGGAGAATCGGCGGCTTTGTCGCGACATTTACAGTAAGTGCTTGAGCGAACTTTTTGAAAAGAAGAGTTCTGCGAGGAAGTCGATTGACAGAAATGTGTCTGTAGGTGTGCTCACAGGTCGTCCTGCGGAGGAAATGCGCGGTTCAATGGGTGACCTACTTCCCGAGCTGCTGCAACTGCACGAATGTGTTCGGCAGGCGATGAGCGGAGTCGCCCAGGGCATGTGGCCTTCCGTGTCCTTGCCCGAAGGTCTTGGAGGGCTTGCGGAGAAGCTTGAGGGATCACGGCGGCGCTTCCGGTTGTGGAAGATATCGGCCTGCCGTCAAGGCGCCAGGGAGGCCTGGGCCATGGTGAAGACGCGGTATGCGAAGGCTGACCCCAACCACAAGGCCGAGGTCGGACCTGTAGGGCCCGATGGGAAGGAGATCCCTGTGAGCTTAGTGTACAACCAAGTAGAGTTGGCCGTAGAGTATTCACAGCGGGACTGTAAACTAGACAGTTTATTAGATGGTATCGAAGAGGAATACCATCAGTCAGCTTGACTATGTAATTTGAAATGACATGAAAAAAATGCCTTCTAGCCGAATTGTAGATCGTTTGTCATTGCGGACCTTTTCGCTTCAACCTCGGGACCCGACAGTCCGGAGTGTGTCCGAATACCCTCACGGTTATATAAAAACCGGGGCATGCGTGGAGACCAGGCATAGGGGTCATTAGTGCTTTATCAGACAAGTGCCCAACTAGTTATGTTATATTACATGGTTAGTAAGAAACATCTTCCAGGGAGAATAGTTCCGTCAGGGGTTCCTTTCCCTGGGAGGCATGCCCTAAAGTGCATGTCCGGACTGCAAAAAAAGCAGGAAAGCATCTAGGGGCAGATAAATAAATAGGTAAGAAATCATCTTTCAATTCACCGACCGAATATTCCCTTAAGAACGCTAGCTTTCGGCTTCACCCAGTCTGAGGTACACATCCGGCTGACCTGGCAGTAACAATCGCAGAGGTGCTCCCTTTACCTCCTAGTCGAACAATCGGGAACGTAGGGGTAAGCACAGGAGCCAGGCAACCCAGGTTGGCCAAAACTTAAGTCATATCGATGCATATAATGGTGAATAAAAGGTACACGCGGAAGTGTGGCACATGTGTTGGGTATAAGGCCCGTATAAATAAGCTTCTGTTAAAGAAGCCCCCAGGTATAATGAGTGCGGATAGCACATCAAGTGTGTGCGAATAATGCGCAGACGAGCCACCGAAGGCCCGTGAGGGAAGAAGAAAGAAGAAAAAAGGAAAAAGAGAGGGGGAAAAATAAAAGATAGTTAAATTATAAAATATAGACGAGGGAGGGAGACGAACTCAGAGTCTGGCGCTAGGCGTAGAATCTACGAAGACGGGCTGCGTTCCATGGATTTGGCTCGAGTCGGTTATCCGATGCATTTCGCAGACGGTACGCTCCGCCGGTCAGGACCTGGTCGATGATGAAGGGACCTTCCCATTTGGGCTTGAGCTTGTCCTTTTTCTTGTCCGACAGGTGTAGAACTAGTTCGCCAACATTGTAAGTTTTGGCCCGTACTTCTCTGCTTTGATATCTTCGAGCCTGCTGTTGATAGAATGTAGAACGAGCTTTTGCCACGTCACGCTCCTCTTCTAAGGCGTCCAAACTGTCCTGCCGATCCAGCTCGGCTTCTCTTTCTTCGTACATGCGCACGCGAGATGAGTCATGAATTATGTCGCAGGGCAAAATTGCCTCTGCGCCGTATACCATAAAAAAAATGGTGTGAATCCGGTAGTGCGGTTTGGCGTGGTCTGCAGCCCCCAGAGTACGGAGTCGAGCTCCTCTACCCAGTGCGTGTTAGATTCCTTAAGGGACCGCACTAGTCTGGGTTTGATGCCGCTCATGATTAGACCATTGGCTCATTCGACTTGACCGTTAGTTTGAGGGTGATAGACTGAAGCGTAGTCGAGCTTCATGCCCATGTTTTTGCACCAGAGTTTAACTTCGTCGGCCGTGAAGTTCGTGCCGTTATCAGTGATGATGCTATGGGGGACGCCGTAACAGTGTACTACCCCAGATATGAAGTCTATCACAGGTCCGGATTCGGCCGTTTTAACTGGCTTGGCCTCTATCCATTTGGTGAATTTGTCCACCATGACCAATAGGTATTTTTGCTTGTGGGTTCCCCCTTTAAGGGGTCCAACCATGTCAAGCCCCCAGACCGCGAACGGCTAGGTGATGGGTACAATTTTGAGGGCGGTGGGTGGCATGTGGCTTTGATTAGCAAAGAGCCGGCAACCGACGCATCGTTCGATTAAGTCCTGAGCATCTGCCTGGGCCGTCGACCAATAAAATCTTGTACGAAAGGCCTTGCCTACAAGGGCCCGGGCTGCGGCGTGGTGCCCGCCGAGTCTGGCGTGAATTTCAGCCAAAAGATTTCGCCCTTCCTCTTCGGAGATGCACCTTTGAAGGACTCCGGTTGTGCTTTTCTTATAAAGCTCTCCCTCATGGACCTTGTAGGCTTTAGATTGCCGTACTATGCAGCGGGCCTTGTTTTGGTCTTCGGGGAGTTCCTGCCTGATTAAGTAGGCTAGGAATGGTTCCGTCCATGGGGCAATGACTGCCATTATTTCATGGGCTGAAGGTGTTATTTCATTGGCTGAGCCACCGATTGTGTCAGAGTGTTCGGTGTTGGGTAGTGCGGTTGGTTCCGGGTTGTTGTTTCCGGACTCCCCCTCCCATAATACGGATGGCTTGAAAAGCCGCTCTAGGAAGATGTTGGGAGGGACGGCGTCGCGCTTTGCGCCGATGCGTGCCAACACGTCGGCCGCCTGGTTATTATCCCGGGCTACATGGTGGAATTCGAGTCCTTCGAACCGAGCTGACATTTTTAAGACAGCGTTACAGTAGGCTGCCATTTTTGGATCCTTTGCGTCAAAGTCTCCATTTATTTGGGATATTGCGAGGTTTGAATCCCCGCGGACCTCTAGGCGTTGAATGCCCATGGAGATTGCCATCCGGAGACCATGTAGAAGGGCCTCATATTCGGCTGCATTGTTGGAGTCCGTGTACATTATCTGGAGTATGTATTGGACTGTGTCTCCGGTTGGGGACGTTAGGACGACGCTAGCCCCCAGGCCGGCCAACATTTTGGAGCCGCCGAAGTGCATGATCCAATTGGAGTATGCGCCGTACTCTTTAGGGAGTTCGGCTTCGGTCCATTCAGCGATGAAGTCGGCCAAAACTTGCGAATTTATAGCTCGCCGTGGTTTTTAGGTTATGTCGAATGGTAGGAGCTCAATGGCCCATTTTGCAATCTTGCCAGTCGCGTCGCGGTTGTTTATATTATCGTTAAGAGGTACTTCGGAGGCTACTGTTATCGAACACTCTTGAAAGTAGTGTCGCAGCTTCCGGGATGCCATGAACACCGCGTACGCTATCTTTTGATAATGTGGATACCGGGACTTGCATGGAGTTAGGACAGTGGATATGTAGTACACTGGTTTTTGAAGAGGGAATTTGTGTCCTTCCGTTTCTCGTTCGACGACGAGCACCGCGCTTACAACTTGATGTGTTGCCGCGATATATAATAACATTGGTTCGCCAAGTTGGGCGCAGCCAGGACCGGATTTGTTGCCAATATGGCCTTTATTTCTTCGAGTCCGGCCGTGGCGGCATCCGTCCATTCGAAGTGTTCGGTGCGCCGGAGGAGGCGATAAAGGGGTAATGCCTTTTCTCCCAAGCGGGAGATGAAGCGGCTTAGAGCCGCCACGCACCCAGTTAATTTTTGTATTTGCTTGAGGTCCTTTGGGATATCCAATTGTGACAGAGCTCGGATCTTGGCTGGGTTTGCTTCAATTCCTCTACCGGATATAATGAAGCCCAAGAGCTTTCCGGCTGGTACGCCGAAAATGCATTTTTCCGGGTTGAGCTTAATGTCATATGCTCGGAGGTTGTCAATTGTGAGCCTCAAATCATCTACTAGAGTTTCAACGTGTTTGGACTTGACGACCACATCATCTACGTATGCCTCCACTGTTTTGCCGATTTGGGTCGCCACGCATGTCTGAATCATGCGCTGATATGTTGCACCGGCGTTTTTTAGCCCGAAGGGCATTGTATTGAAGCAGAATGGTCCGTATGGAGTAATGAATGCCATTGCGGCTTGGTCTGTCTCCGCCATCTTGATTTGATGGTAGCCAGAGTATGCGTCGAGGAAGCACAATGAATCGTGCCCTGCGGTAGCATCGATAATTTGATCGATGCGGGGAAGGGGGAAAGGATCCTTTGGACAAGCCTTGTTAAGGTCCTTGAAATCGACGCACAAGCGCCAGGATTTGTCATTCTTTGGTACCATTACCAGGTTTGCTAGCCAGTCCGGATGTTTTATGTCTCTGATGAATCTGGCTTCTAATAGTTTGGCTAGCTCCTCTCCCATTGCCTGTCTTTTGGGTTTGGAAAATCTCCGAAGAGCCTGTTTGACTGGCTTGAATCCTTTTAGGATATTTAGGCTGTGCTCTGCCAACCTGCGTGGGATTACTGGCATGTCTGAAGGGTGCCAGGCAAAGATGTCCCAATTTTCCCGAAGGAATTCTCGTAGTGCGGCATCTACATCAGGGTTTAATTGTGCCCAATGGAGGCCGTCTTTGTGGGGTCCGTTGGATGGACTTGGAATTTGACTATTTCGTCCGCTGGCTTAAAAGAGGTGGACTTGGATCTCTTATCGAGTATCACATCGTCCCTGTTCACCGTGGAGCGCAGCGCGGTGAGTTCCTCGGCCGCTACGGCTTCGGATAGTGCCTCTAGGGCTAGTGCGACTGTCTTGTTTTCGGCGTGGAGTGCTATGTCCAGATCACTGGCAAGAGTGATGATTCCGTTGGGCCCGGGCATTTTGAGCTTCATGTACCCGTAATGGGGTATAGCTTGAAAAATTGTGAATGCCTCTCGCCCTAATAAAGCGTGATATCTGCTGCTGAACGGGGCCACTTGGAACGTGACCTCCTCGGACCTGTAATTGTCCGGCGAGCCGAACACCACATCCAGTGTAATTTTTCCTGTGCAGCGTGCTCCCGACTAGGGATTATTCCTCTAAAGGTTGTGCTGCTTCGCTCAATGCGCCTCCAGTCTATTTCCATTTTTCGAAGGGTTTCCTCGTAGATGAGGTTTAATCCGCTGCCGCCATCCATGAGTACCTTAGTAAGGCGAAAGCCGTCCACTATTGGACTGAGGACCAATGTGGCTAGTGCTCGGGCTGTTCGGAATTTAGGTTCGTCACTGGCGTTGAAGGTAATAGTCGTGTCGCTCCATCGATTTATTGTTGCTACTTGGTAGACTTCGGCGATGCTGCGGAGTCTTCGTTTCCGCATATTATTTGATGCGAAAGTCTCGAAGACTATTAATACCGTACTGGTATTGCTGGGCTGGTTCTCTGGGGCTAGAAGCTCTTCGCCACTTTTGGCCACCTGCCGTAGTATCCAACATGCTCAAAGGCTATGCGTTGGAGTGGCGCCCTCTGTACTATGGATTTTGCAGGGTCCACTGAGCCATCCCTCCAGTACGGTTCCATGCCCTTTAGGGTTTTTTTGCATTTTGGTTTTTAACCCAGGTGCCTGAATATGATGCACCCTTTTATTTCGGACTAGGGTTGTGTTCGGAGCCGGATTGTCCCAAAATTTGGTTTCGGTTTTCCAGGCACTCTTCATCGCACAGTACTTTCGTACTATAGACACCAAGTCGGCGAAGCGTGTAATTTCACGACGACTTATGGCGTTCATTATTCCCTTGTCCGTGCAATTGTTGCAGAAGATTGAGATTGCGCTTTCCTCACGGCAGTCCTTTATCCTGTCCATAACCAGGAGGAATCTGTCCCAGTAATGTTGTACTGTTTCGGCGGGCTCTTGCCGGATTCAAGATAGATCGCTTATGTTCGGGTGGGTGGGTGGAATTAAATTCCGAACCCCGTCCAATCTACGACTCAAGGGCCGAAAAGTTTCCGAACTTGGGAGCTTGGATTGCTGGATGTTGTCCAACGAATCTGGTCCGCTGCCTGACTTTAGGTTCAGTGCTTGATTGACGTCCGTCCCTCCGAGGGAATCCGGCATGGAGGGGTCGGGAATTCAGACATAGCTCGTCCTTAATGTAGAAGAAGAGTCGCCGTGCTGTTCCTCCACCACAACAACGTGGTGGGTAGCCTGGGGAGAGTTGATCTCTCTCAAATCGGTTTTAGGCCCAATCTGATCATAGTCTGTAGCGACTCCCAGGGCGGTGATGCGATCCAAGAGCTCGTTTACGGAAGAGAGCTCCATTGGATCTAGCCGCTCGGTTAGTTCCGAGTTGATGTGAAGATCGCTTTTGATGACCTGAGAGGTCATCGTCGGTGCGGCGGCTGAACAGGTGGTCATAAGAAAACCACCTAGCCGGATAGTTTGGCCAGTGGCCAAAGCTTCTTCGGCAATGGTGCTGTCTTTAAAGATGGGACGAGGCATCCTTCCTGATTGCGATAGCATAGAGGAACTCTCAATGAAAGCACCAATGTCGGTGTCAAAACCGGCGAACCTCGGGTAGGGGGTCCCGAACTGTGCGTCTAGGCGGATGGTAACAGGAGACAAGGGACACGATGTTTTTACCCAGGATCGGGCCCTCTCGATGGAGGTAAAACCCTACTACTACTTGATTGATATTGATGATATGGGTAGTACAAGAGTAGATCTACCACGAGATCAAGGAGGCTAAACCCTAGAAGCTAGCCTATGGTATGATTGTTGTTCATCCTACGGACTAAAACCCTCTGGTTTATATAGACACTGGAGAGGGCTAGGGTTACACAGGGTCGGTTACAATGGTAGGAGATCTACATATCAGTATTGCCAAGCTTGCCTTCCACGCCAAGGAAAGTCCCATCCGGACACGGGACGAAGTCTTCAATCTTGTATCTTCATAGTCTTGGAGTCCGGCCAATGATGATAGTTCGGCTATCCGGACACCCCCTAGTCCAGGTGTCACGCCCAATATGCGATACTATCCTAAAGAGACTCGAAGGTCCCACCAAGGATAGAACCGCATATTGAAACGCTTTTGCAAGGTGGATATCATTACATCAACATTACATAATAGTGGGGATACATACATAAGGCAAACAGTGCCACACGAATACAACATCATCTTACATAAGAGCACCATCCGACTACGGATGAAACACAAACAGAAACTCAAACGACATCCACCCTGCTAGCCCAGGCTGCCGACCTGGAACCTATCCCCTGATCGAAGAAGACGCAGAAGAAGAACTCCAAAACAAGCAAAGATCGCTCTCGCGTCATGATCATCGCATAACCTGGACCTGCAACTGTTGTTGTAGTAATCTATGAGCCACGAGGACTCAGCAATCCCATTACCATGGGTATCAAGACTAGCAAAGCTTAATAGGAAAGGAAGGGGTAAAGTGGTGAGGCTGCAGCAGTGACTAAGCATATATGGTGGCTAACATACGCAAATAAGAGCGAGAAGAGAACAAGAGGAATGGTCGTGAAGCTAGCAATGATCAAGAGGTGATCCTGAACTCCTACTTACGTCAAGCATAACCCAAAAACTGTGTTCACTTCCCGTACTCCGCCAAGAAGAGACCATCACGGCTACACACGCGGTTGATGCATTTTAATTCCGATCTGGTGTCAAGTTATCTACAATCGGACATTAACAAATTCCCATCTGCCTATAACCACACGCACGACTTTCGAAAGATTATACCCTGCAGTGGTGTCCCAACTTAGCCCATGATAAGCTCTCGCGATCAACGAAGGATATACCTTCTCCCAGGAAGACCCGATCAGACTCGGAATCCCGGTTTACAAGACATTTCGACAATGGTAAAACAAGACCAGCAAAGCCGCCCGATGCACCGACAAATCCCGATAGGAGCTGCACATATCTCGTTCTCAGGGCAACACCGGATGAGACATCCTACGAGTAAAACCAGACCTCGAGTTTCCC